>NC_084616.1:35592168-35629668 GCF_033978795.1 Nerophis ophidion | reverse complement strand
TGACAATTTCAACACATTAGTTATTTTTTATTTGTTATTATTAGTTTCACATTTGAGTTTGACCTGAGATGTTCCACTGTCTTGGTATTTTGTTAAGCCACTTGAAAATACTATTATTTTTTTACCATATAGCAAGTTTAAATATACGGTAGGTATGTCCTCATGTATTGTAAATGAAATCCAAATATGCTAATATTTACGCTGGTGCCTGACACAATGTTTGTACTTAGGTCAACATTTTTGACTTCAAAGCCTCCTATTAGACATATTGTGGAACTACAGTGAGAATAAATGTCTGTCTGATTATATTAGTCACACAATGCTCAGATCTAAACGTGTTTAGGGTTGCGGGGTCACTTAACCACTGCCCCCTGTCACAATACAGTATAGAACCGACTGAGAGTTGTCTTCTGGCCCTCAGGTACCAGCTGCTGATGTAACAAGATACTATAGTACAGGAAAGTGGGTCACAATAAGTCACGTCGGCAGCCTCCAAACAAGTAAAGTACTGTGTGGGACCTACAGTATATTTGACTGAAAGTCACTATAAGATGAGAAATGTAACACATTTTTGTTGACTACTGTCATCCTATTTTTCCTGTGTAACTGTTATTTAAAGTGTTCACTACTGCTACCTTTTACTATTTGAGATGACTTCATATATACAGTGTAAGGTCAGTTGTGCAGGAGGGATTGTTTTTTCACAACAGTATGCTATCCACTATGCATGTGTTCATCTAAACAGGCCCTTGGCAGACTGCAGGAAGTCCAGTTATTTAAAGAAGCAGACGGTTAATTTAGGACCGTCTTTTGACTCTGAGGGCGCTGTAGAGCACTAGCGACGTCTGAGTAAGAAAGGAATATCGCCGGATTGACCAATTACAGAGTCGTACCTCAGCTTAAGTCTGTGACCTGGCCTGGTTATTTTAGAGAGAAAGGTTATTTTTAACTGTGAGATGGAACTGGATGTTTATTGATTCAGCCTAAGGCTAATGGAAGCTGCTGTCTGTCAATTCCCTTTTATTGACATGTCTGTGATAAATGGATTTTTGGTAGACCCATTTTTCATTTAAATTTAAATAATATCCTTCCAAAAACACAGACTTTAGCAACTGGTTGCCAAGGGCAGGCACTGAGAGTGAAAGGAAGAGAGGTCACACTGAATCAACCTGTCCTCGCTTTCTCTCTCGCTCTCTCCCTCCAGGTTGGCCATTAGAAATCAGGATAATAGGTGGGAACCTCCCCCTGGCTCTGCCTGGGAGTGTTCTGGGGTAATAGCATCCGGGACACCTAGTACCATCAAACAGAGGACACACACACAGGCACAGAGAACAGGCAGTGATGGCACACATACATGTGCACGGGAGAGAAAGGGTGAGTCACCACTAATACATCACTACTCAGACACATTTATTCTTAAAAAGCACAGAAATGATGAAGGATTTGTTCATTAAAAAAAATTATTATTTTTCTTCCTGATCAAGGTTATCCATATTGCATGGGTCACCCTGAGGGAGTTTTGAAAGAAAATGCATACTGGAGTACCACTGAGTAATCCATCATAAATCAGAAAAAAAGACAAGGAGAAAGTAGAGTAATGTACAAAATCCTGGGCTGAATCCCCTGGAGTCCAAAGTGATGTGAAGCTTACATAGCTCAGTGTGGTTTAAGAAAACAGGAGACATGCTGAGTTCTCTTCTGCTCTTTCTTACAACATTCTTGTCTTGCTTATGAGTGCCGGAAACAAGATTGTGCTTTTAGTAGGTTACAAGTGTGTTTTCTTTTGCAACCAGTTTTATTATCATACAAACGTACCCATACAGTGCAGATAGTTATGTATTTTCCACATAGTTATTTTTAATGCTACATTTTATGTCATGATTTGTTTTAGGTGCAGGTCAGTACACCTCATTGATGTCCACCAGGCATTTATTTATATGCTCCCGGATTTATCGTCTGTGTGATGTGTGTTGTGTCAACTCTTCTGGGAGCCATGTTAGTTTTGAGTCCAAACACATTCTATGGACAGATAAAATAGGAGATGAAGGAAATTTGACAGCATTCCACAGTGAATGAAAACGTCCCTGAGGTCTAGTGGACCTATCTGCAACGGAACACACTTATGGTCACATGTTTTATGAGTCAAATAAATTAGAAACTGTCATTTGATGTATTTTTTTCATACTAAATATGTACAAAACCTGCCTAACTATATTATTAAAAGCTTGCACTGCTTGTATCCATAACATCAATTTGAAGTCTTGACTTTAAAGGCTCTTGTTTTTAAAAACGGTATGGACCGAATAATCAATTCACCAATTACCTAATAGATTGTTAAGAAGGTTGTTTAAATTGTTTATTAAGCTCATCTTAAAACAATTAAGGCAATATGGATAACACTACAGTTCTCCATTTTTATGAGATGCTGTTTGTTGTAGGTGATGTTGGTCTCTAAAGAATTGGGCTCCATCCATGCAAAACTGCACTATGTCACAACTCCCAGGCTGCATTATTATGCTCAATAAAACACGGGCATCGAAATAGGAGTTCAGCACATTTAGACAAAAAGGTTCTCCAAGTCCATCAAAATTATTTTTGGGAAAAAATAAGAACTAGTTGATAAATTTATTTGGTATTCACTCGGTGATCAATCAAGGAAATGTAAGTAAAACCTCATCTAGACTGTAGTACTTTAACTTGTGAGCTTAATTGGTTCTATGACAGAACTCTTAACTAAAAACACTCATATCAGTGTTGCCAATTGAAATGAATTAAAGGTGCTTGGTCACCCCAAAACAACACAATTTTAACATGTAACATGTCTTTTAAAAAAAAACAAAAAACTTTGAGTTAAGAAATAATAAATAAAAACAATACAATAGAACAGTGGTTCTCAGGCCTTATTCAACAAGTACCACCAGAGAAAACACTCCAAGTACCACCATGATTACCAAATTTAAAATACAGTAGCGTAGTAAGCCTAAGTATTCAATAAAAACGAGACAGAGGTTATCTACACTCTTAAGTTGTAGATAACTTAATAGGAATTCATTGGGATTTTGAAAAATGTATATTTTCTACATAAACATATTTTTTTCCTCCTGTTTAACGCGAACCTAAAGTATCCCACCTAGATCAGCTAATTCAGTGTAGTCGTAGGTGTTGAAAGTAAAAAAAAAAAACAAGTACTCAGAGCATTTGACTTTTTTGGTGGACTATAGCTGGAAAATGAGGACAAATTCTGATTTTCTTTTCAGCTCCAAGTCCTCATAGTCTAAAGTGTAATAAAAAGAGGAACCTCTCTCATTGCATGGTGACCCCAGATCACTTACTGAAGTTGTCTTTCATATTGATCGTGGTGGGCTGGCTCTTTCATATTTACATTGACCAAATAGAGCACAGTCTACCAAGTCAAATGTATTTTGTGTTGAATAGGGGTGAAACGGTACGTGTATTTGTATTGAACCGTTTCGGTACGGGGGTTTCGGTTTGGTGCGGAGGTGTACCGAACAAGTTTCTACACGGACATATTAAGTAGCGTAAACAATACTCAAAATGCCGGACATTTGAGGCATTTAGGAAACTCTGCCCTGACAGCCCCGCAAAAGAGGACATGTCCGGTGAAAAGAGGACGTATGGTCAGTCTATCCTAGCCCGATCGGTGCTAGCCCCGGATGTGTCCTCTTTGGCTAGCATGCTAGCAGCGAACGGGCTAGGATAGATTGACCATACGTCTTCTTTTCACCGGACATGTCTTCTTTTGCGGGGCTGTCAGGGCAGAGTTTCTTAAATGCCTCAAATGTCCGGCATTTTGAGTTATGGTTGCGTGTATTAACAATGTACGTTGTAGCTGAGATAGGCGCCAGCGCCCCCCGCGACCCCAAAACGGAATAAGCGGTAGAACATGGATGGATGGATGGACGTTCAGGGTTAAGAAGGGGTTAAAAACAAAATAAATTGTGCGCGCAGCATTCATGCGGGAGGGTGCAGAGAACGAGAGAGTTATGATAAACGCGCATGCGTCGCCAGGCTCTGCCTTTTACCCATAGATTTATCAGATTTTATTTTTTATTATCTATAGCAGGGGTGTCAAAAGTGTGCCCCGCAGGCTATTTGCGGCCCACAGCTAATGTTTTAAATACTATTAAAAATACTATTAAAATAAACAAAAATATGCCCACATATGCGGTCCTCTCCAAGGTTTCTCATAGTCATCATTGTCACCGACGTCCCACTGGGTGTGAGTTTTCTTTACCCTTATGTGGGCCCTACCGAGGATTTCGTAGTGGTTTGTGTTGTGTTTTGTGCAGCCCTTTGAGACACTAGTGATTTAGGGCTATATAAATAATCATTGATTGATTGATTGATTGAAGGTTAAATGTAATTTAGAAAAAGTTGCGATGTTGACTAATAAAACAAAGCTGTTTTTTTTTCATTCAAACTGTCATTGCTCAAAACATAATATTAAATCAAAATCAATGTTTTATGAATTATTGACCTATCCAAGGTTCCGATTACTTCACATCAGTGTTGGCCCTGCGATGAGGTGGCGACTTGTCCAGGGTGTACCCTGCCTTCCGCCCGATTGTAGCTGAGATAGGCGCCAGCGCCCCCCGTGACCCCGAAAGGGAATAAGCGGTAGAAAATGGATGGATGGATGGAAATATTCCACTAAGAAAAATATTTTTGGTGGAAGATTTTGCATAATTGGTAAATAAATAACCCCCCCCAAAAATGTTGTTGTTGTTTTCTTACTGTACCAAAAATGAACCGAACCGTGACCTCTAAACCGAGGTACATACCGAGCAGAAATTTTTGTGTACCGTTACACCCCTAGTGTTGAACATACTTGGCCAATAGAGCTAATTCTGATTCTGATTAACAAGCATTTGTGTATAATATGGTTCTTTCTAGATCCAGTTTGCTAACACGGAGGATAAACAAGAATTCAGCAAATACCCAACCAAGGCAGGTCGCCGTTCCTTGTCTCGCTCCATTTCGCAGTCTTCCACAGACAGCTACAGCTCAGGTACAATGCATCTTCAGAATGATCAATGGCTCTGCATGCTAATAAGCCTCATTGTACAGTTTTAAACAGTAGCTAAATATGCAATTGGGAGTCTGAAGGTATACAATTAGGAAGATAGCAGTGTTTCTTCACTGGAGCTCGGTTGAAATGTGTGTATTGTGTGTATCGTGTTTGTAATCCCATGCTGTATACATGCTTTACATTTCACACATTGTACTAATTGAGTCATACACACTTTTTAATCCATCCATCCTCAATGATGACTAATTGTGTTTGCCATTTCCCAGCTGCGTCCTACACAGACAGCTCTGATGATGAAACCTCACCTAGAGACAAAGCGCAGGTCAACACACAGGGCAGCAATGACTTCTGTGTTAAGAACATCAAACAAGCTGAATTTGGGCGACGTGAAATTGAAATTGCTGAGCAAGGTACATCACACTGGTAACATTTAGAATATTTCTAAGATTATTTTTTTTTCTTTTGTTTCCAGGATTTGTAAAACACAGCTTTGACTTTGGTTCGATGTCTTTGAAATTTAATTCCCTCTCTGTGACTGTATGAATGTGAATGGTTGTTTGTTTACAATTTACAAACCCCGTTTCTGTATGAGTTGGGAAATTGTGTTGGATATAAACGGAATACAATGATTTGCAAATCCTTTTCAACCCATATTCAATTGAATGCACTACAAGGACAAGATATTTAATGTTCAAACTCATAAACTTTATTTTTTTTTGTTGCAAATAATAATTAACTTAGAATTTCATGGCTGCAACACGTGCCAAAGTAGTTGGTAAAGGGCATTTTCACCTCTGTGTTACATCACCTTTTCTTTTAACAACACTCAATAAACATTTGGGAACTGAGGAAACTAATTGTTGAAGCTTTGAAAGTGTAATTCTTTGTCATTCTTTTTTTTTGTAGAGCTTCAGTCGTTCAACAGTACGGGGTCTCCGCTGTCGTATTGTACGCTTCATAATGCGCCACACATTTTTTGATAGGAGACAGGTCCGGACTGCAGGCGGGCCAGGAAAGTACCCGCACTCTTTTTTTACGAAGCCACACTGTTGTAACACGTGCTGAATTTGGCTTGGCATTGTCTTGCTGAAATAAGCAGGGGCGTCAATGAAAAATACGGTGCTTAGATGGCAACATATGTTGTTCCAAAACCTGTATGTACCTTTCAGCATTAATGATGCCTTCACAGATGTGTAAGTTACCCATGCCTTGGGCACTAATGCACCCCCATACCATCACAGATGCTGGCTATTGAACTTTGCGTCGATAACAGTCTGGATGGTTCGCTTCCCCTTTGGTCCGGAGGTGACGATGTCGAATATTTCCAAAAACAAATTTGAAATGCGGACTCGTCAGAACACTTTTCCACTTTGCATCAGTCCATCTTAGATGATCTCAGGCCCAGAGAAGCCGGCGACGTTTCTGGATGTTGTTGATAAATGGCTTTCGCTTTGCATAGTGCAGCTTTAACTTGCACTTACAGATGTAGTGACAAACTGTATTTAATGACAGTGGTTTTCCGAAGTGTTCCTGAGCCCATGGGGTGATATCCTTTACACACTGATGTTGGTTTTTGATACAGTGCCGTCTGAGGGATCGAAGGTCACGGTCATTCAATGTTGGTTTCCGGCCATGTCGCTTACGTGGAGTGATTTTTCCAGATTCTCTGAACCTTTTGATGATATTATGGACCGTAGATGTTGAAATCCTTAAATTTCTTGCAATTGCACTTTGAGAAACGTTGTTCTTAAACTGTTCGACTATTTGCTCACTCAGTTGTGGACAAAGGGGTGTACCTCGTCCCATCCTTTCTTGTGAAAGACTGAGCAGTTTTTGGGAAGCTGTTTTTATACCCAATCATGGCACCCACCAGATCCCAATTAGCCTGCACACCTGTGGGATGTTCCAAATAAGTGTTTGATGAGCATTCCTCAACTTTATCAGTATTTATTGCCACCTTTCCCAACTTCTTTGTCACGTGTTGCTGGCATCTAATTCTAAAGTTAATGATTATTTACACAAAAAAAAAAAAAAAGTTTATCAGTTTGAACATCAAATATGTTGTCTTTGTAGCATATTCAACTGAATATGGGCTAACAATTATTTGCAAATCATTGTATTCCGTTTATATTTACATCTAACACAATTTCCCAACTCATATGGAAACAGGGTTTGTACATGGATGGATAGATCTTGATTTTATTGTCTTGCTGCTATATGAATATATTAGTTGAATTAATAGGTTTGCTGTCATTATGTTGATCTTATTAATACATACTTTATTTCCTAATATCACATGGATAGGTACATCTTTTTGATCATTTACAGGAAATGACTTTGTTAAGGCAGCCCCATTGACATATTATATAGTACATTTCAGTACACAGAAATCCATAAAAGCTAATGTCTGTCTAAGATTTTCAAAGTCGGATTTTTTTTTTTAATGTTTTATTGTATTTTCTATTTCTGCTATTTTGATTTTGGATGCCTAATTTTCTTGCAAGGAGGGTTCATCTAGAAATGTGAGCTTATGTGTATGCATACACTTTCTATTACATGTATATTTAGCTGCAAAATCTCCTGTGTTCATCCCCACATATGCAATGTGTATGCAAGGTCAGAAGCTGCAATGATAATAAAGATACAATGAATTTGATTCACATTTTTTCATTTAGCAGGATTTTAAATAACATGGACAATCTCATTCATGTCATTTTAAAGGATTATTTATTGTGCTTATTTAGGATCTTATTGCAGTTTGTGACCAGGATGGAACTTTGTCTGCCTTGTAACTGTTCCTAAATCATTGCCATCCACACAGTGCGTTTGAAAGTTACAAATGTTTAGACCTTGGCGGCAGTCTGCACTCTCTTAAGTGCTCTTGTTTTAGTTTCTTCCCTCAGAGCCTTTGTGGCTCTTTCTGTTGCCTGTGTAAGTAATAACGAGGTTTGAGTGCTTCCACAAACCCAAACCTGGTCAGCAATGCTGTTGACTTTGCTGGTCCACTACTTCTGTCGTCACACCCTTTGAACAAGGTTCTGTTAGGCTACTACAAAACGTTTCATTTGTTCACTCAGTCGGCTGTCCTCTGTGCCCAACCGCCACTTACATGCACTCACTGTGTTTGCTCCCCAGACATGTCAGCGCTTATTTCCTTGAGGAAGAGAGCCCAGGGGGAGAAGCCTCTGGCGGGGGCGAAGGTTGTAGGCTGTACTCATATCACAGCTCAGACGGCAGTATGTCCACACATCCTGTTCACTGCACTCACTTTCTCATGTTACCATCTTTGTCTTGTACGATTTATCAACACACATTTTTGCGGCCTTTCAGGTATTGATTGAGACACTGGTAGCTCTGGGGGCCCAGTGCCGCTGGACAGCCTGCAACATCTACTCCACCCAGAATGAAGTGGCTGCTGCTCTCGCTGAGACAGGTAAGTCCGATTTGAAGTTCTAGGGCCCGAACCCGTTTTCATCAAAGCCCACATCGCAGTTATGGCTGTCTTCAGAGGGCCACTTATAACAATGAATGTGTTAATATACATTTTTAATCACCTCATATTAATACACAGTTGCCTATGTGTTTGATTATTTGATTTTTGTACACACAAATTGACCGATAACTTGCTTTGAAATCCTAAGTCAAGGTGACATGTCAATATTGAAGTATTTATTTGTAATTGACAAACATTGTAATACAGTGTAAAATAATTAGCGGTGCTCAAAACAATCAATTCACATCCTTTATCCAAGATGCGTAAATGTGGGCCTTCCAAATAAAATCTGGCCTTTGTTGTATTCGCGTCAATTTAAGCACTTTTGTTCTCATGCGCCTTTGAGGCTGGAATAATTCTAGCATCATTAGAAGGTTTAATTGAGACACCTGGAAACATCAATTGAGACGGAATAAAATAACCATAATTCTACTCTGAATTAACTACCAAAAATCAAAATGCACATCGTTGTCTTCTGGTTGAGACCATAGTTGAAGGCGACCTCTCTTTTATCGGCGGTTTTCAAACATCTTGGTACTAACGGATGTTCAATGCAATGATATCATCTGGACAGTAATCATTGAACTATTTAATATTTATATATATATATATATATATGTATATATATAAATATATATAGATATTAGGAGTGTGGGAAAAAATCTATTCGAATACGTATCGAATCGTTTACGTTGTGCGATTCAGAATCGATTCTCATTTTTAAAAAAATCGATTTTTTTTTTAATCAATCCAACAAACCACTACACAGCAATACCATAACAATGCAATCCAATTCCAAAACCAAACCTGACCCAGCAACACTCAGAACTGCAATAAACAGAGCAATTGAGAGGAGACAAACACGACACAGAACAAACCAAAAGTAATGAAACAAAAATGAATATTATCAACAACAGTATCAATATTAATTATAATTTCAGCATAGCAGTGATTAAAAATCCCTCACTGACATTATTATTAGACATTTATAAAAATAATAAAAAAGAACAATAGTGTCACAGTGGCTTACATTTGCATCGCATCTCATAAGCTTGACAACACACTGTGTCCAATATTTTCACAAAGATAAAATAAGTCATATTTTTTGTTTGTTTAATAGTTAAAACAAATTTACATTATTGCAATCAGTTGATAAAACATTGTCCTTTACAATTATAAAAGCTTTTTTTTCCAAAAAAATCTACTACTCTGCTAGCATGTCAGCAGACTGGGGTAGATCCTGCTGAAATCCTATGTATTAAATGAATACAGAATCGTTTTGAATCGGAAAAATATCGTTTTTGAATCGAAAATCGAATCAAATTAAAAAAAAATCGATATATTATCGAATCGTGACCCCAAAAATCGATATTGAATTGAATCGTGGGACACCTAAAGATTCACAGCCCTAATATATATATATATCTATATATATATATATAATATATATATATATACTGTAATGTAGCATCTGTTGATTGATTCCATTTATTTTTTGGACAATTAATATTAAAATGGCACTCTCTCATACACAAGCAGACACGCACCCAAGCGAACACACACAAATATCTGTCAATTCCCTCTTACGCGCCTCAGCTTCACAAACATTCGTACTAAACATAACTCTTAACATCACAAATAACATTAGGGCGGTTATAATAACTGATATAAAGTTTCACCCTACTCTGATTACTATTCACATTCGTGTCTGGAAAAAAATATCATATTTTCAATGCATTTCAATGACATTCAGAAGTTTTAGTAAAACTCCATGATCCATTGTTCTCACAAAACCAAGAAAAAAAATTGTCACGGAAAAGTCTGCTTCATTAGACTTAGACTTAGACTTAGACAAACTTTAATGATCCACAAGGGAAATAGTTCAACACAGTAGCTTAGTTACAATGATGGAAAGTGTAAGGATGGAAAGGACAATGCAGGTATAAATAGACAAGGTATAGCAATGTAAAATATAACATATCTGCGTGTATATACAATATATACTTAATATGTGTACAGTATATTATATATACAGATATAATATGTCTATAACATATATACAATATATCCTAAATGCTATGTACACTATCACAGTATATTTGTCAGCCCCAGCATAAAAAAGAGAGTAAGTCCAGCAGAAAATAGAATATAAACATTAACAACAAAGAGAAGTAGCTGACATAGAAGGTGTCAGGTAATAGGCGGATATTATCTGTTGCTGTATGGGGAGTGATTATACAGCTGGGTGGAGTGTGGAATGAAGGAGTTCTTGAATCGCACAGTGCGGGAAGGAAGCTGAAGGAGCCTGTTGGAGTATGAACTACGCTGTCCCTCAATTGTCTGGTGGAGTGGCTGGGCAGGATTGTCCATGATGGCCAGCAGTTTCTTCAGTGTCCTCTTGTCCCTCACTGATACAAACGCCTCCAACTGCGAGCCAATAGTTTGGCCGGCTTTCCGGATCAGTTTATCAATCCGGTTTGAGTCCCTTTTGCTGGTGCTGCTCCCCCAACAAACCACAGCAAAGTGAAGGGCACTGGCCACAACAGACTGATAGAACATCTCCAACAGCTTGCTGCACACATTAAAGGACCTAAGCTTCCTCAGGAATAAGAGTCTGCTCATTCCCTTCTTGTAAACAGCATTGCAGTTGTCCTTCCAGTCCAGTCTGCTGTTCAAATGAACTCTGAATTAGTAATGAATAACAATAATAATAATGGATTACATTTATATAGCGCTTTTCAAGACACTCAAAGCGCTTCACATAGAAGTGAGAAGTTACAATTTTCCCTCCAATTTTTCATGTGTGTGCGCAAACGCCAAAACTCCTTGAGCATTCAATGGCGCACATGTGAGCGACGGCAGACGTGTACACTGTTATGCGCTTATCTTTTTATTCGATTTTGTGTGCGGCCTAGATTTGCCGTGCGCAGAGGACGCGCGAGCAGTGTGCAATTGCACAGGCGCGTACATTGGAGGGAACGTTGGTGAGAACCAATCATTCATTCACACCTGGTGGAGATAAGCTACTTTCGTAGCCACAGCTGCCCTGGGGTAGACAGATGGAAGTGTGGCTGCCAGTTAACGCCAACGGCACCTCTGACCACCACCTGTCATTCATCATTCATTCACCAGTGTGAGCGGCACTGGGGGCAAGGGTGAAGTGTCCTGCCCAAGGACACAACGGCAGCGATTTGGATGGTAAGAAGCGGGGAGTGAACATGCAACCCTCAGGTTTCTGGCATGGCCACTCTACCCACTACCCCACTAATCAAGTGCATCGTGGTAATAATGTGCGCTACAAAAAATAAGTCAGAAAGACAAACGTGCTAATAAATTATCTTTCTTTGGAAAGAAAAGCAGATTTTTTTTCATCATTGCACACAAAGTTTGTCACTGAACAGAATGTTTTTGATTGGAAAAATGTTTACTACATAATAGGGCTGCGAATCCTTGGGTGTCCCATGTTTCGATTCAATATCGATTATTGGGGTCGCGATTCGATCATATATCAATCTTTTCGATTCAACGCAATTCTCGATTCAAAAACGATATTTTTCCGATTCAAAAGGATTTTCTATTCATTCAATACATAGGATTTTAGCATAATCTACCCCAGTCTGCTGACATGCAAGCAGAGTAGTAGATATTTTTAAAAAAGCTTTTATAATTATAAAGAACAATGTTTTATCAACTGATTGCAATAATGTAAATTTATTTTAACTATTAAACGAACCAAAAATATGACTTATTTTATCTTTGTGAAAATGTTGGACACAGTGTGTTGTCAAGTTTATGAGATGCGATGGTATTGCTGTGTATTGGTTTGTTGGATTGATTTAAAAAAAAAAAAAAAAAAAAGAAATGTTTTTAATTGTTTTTAAAAAAAAAAAAGAGAATCGATTCTGAATCGCACAATGTGAGAATCGCAATTCGTATTCGGAAATATTTTTTCGCACACCCCTACTACATAATGTGAAACAATCCTAAATTGAATATTGTTTTTTTTCCCATCATTTGGCATGATGTTCACACAGCCAGCTGCTTCTCTTTTTATCTTGGCTTCTTTGCTTTCAACAGTGTGTGTTTTATCACCTGCAGGAGTGCCTGTGTTTGCTTGGAAGGGTGAATCAGAGGATGACTTCTGGTGGTGCATCGATCGCTGTGTCAGCACTGAGTCCTGGCAGGCCAATATGGTATCACCTGTGTCCAACCCCTCTGTCTTTTATATGTTTATCAATGAGTGGCTTCAACTATAATGTGATTATTATTTCTGATCGGTCTTCCTTAGATTTTGGATGATGGCGGGGACTTGACACACTGGGTTTACAAGAAGTACCCCAGTGTGTTCAAGAAAGTGCGGGGCATTGTTGAGGAGAGTGTCACAGGAGTTCATAGGTAAGGTGTTTTTGGGGGTAGACATTTAGTTTTAAAATGTAGTGGGTCAAATTTTTGTCTCATAAGTGCACAATTATGTCAGAAAATCCAAAAGATGTGTAACATTTTGAAGTGTTTTTTTTTTTTTTAAATGACAGAATATTTGAAATAGTTGAGACCAAACTGGAAATCTGGACTTTTTTCATATTTTGAAAAGCAGTAGCTTGGTATCTGTCGTAAGAAACTATATCAAAAGCAACCATATGGGTTATAGTAGTATATGTAAACTATGACCCTTTGGACCTAAAAGGCCACTCACCTGCTGGGTGCAGTCACTGAGTGCTTTTTAGGTTGAACATCTGGTCACGTTCCAAACTGTCTTTACAGACTGTACCAGCTGTCTAAGGCCGGCAAGCTGTGCGTCCCTGCGATGAACGTGAACGACTCAGTCACCAAGCAGAAATTTGACAACCTGTACTGCTGCCGTGAATCCATCCTGGACGGGTGAGCGGGACCTTTCACATACGTTGACACTATAAATGTTTGGAAACAGTATTGAGGCGCACAGTGCTTTTATCAAAATTGTGTGGGATTTTGCTTGTCTCTACCAGCTTGAAGAGGACAACAGATATTATGTTTGGGGGCAAACAAGTGGTGGTGTGTGGTTATGGAGAGGTAAGTCATATATCTACAACATAGTTTCAGGTGTATGTCTACCTGATATTACAAAAATTGCAAACTGGTTTTAAATGCAGTCTTTCGTTGTCCTTTAGGTGGGAAAAGGCTGCTGCACTGCTCTGAAAGCCTTGGGAGCCATTGTGGTAATCACAGAGATTGACCCCATCTGTGCCCTGCAGGCATGGTGAGTGTCTGCTCATTCTATACTGTTACATCACTTAATGTGCTCCACTGTGGATGAGGGGAGCTTTGATGATCAATTTTAAGTTGTTTACTTTTAAACTAATAAATGTGTATCTGTGTACCTGCATAGTATGGACGGCTTTAGAGTTGTCAAGCTGAGTGAAGTCATCCGGCAGATGGATGTGGTGATAACTTGCACTGGTATGGAACCTCACACAATCTCACACAATCTCACTTACAATCATTGTATATTATAATAGTTTGTACCTCAATGCTTCAAAGTGCTTATGTGTCTACCTGCAACACTTAAAGGGGACCATTTTCAATTGAATATAGGGTTGTTCGACAACAACATGTGTCAAACACGTCCACTTTTAGACCCATTTACAAATGTTCTCAAGTTCCAATACAAGTCTTAAAGGTTCTGAAGGTGGTAGAAATCCTTTGAGTATATCTCTAACAAAAATGGGACAAACACATGCAATTTTTTATAAATCTCTACCAAAAAATGAATTGCAGACGACCGTAAGGATTCTTTAAAAAAGTGTGTGTTTACTACTATGTCACTGTTTGTGTCGCATAAGTTGCATACATAAATGTAAGTATAAAAGCATGCACACACAGATGAAGAGTATACTCAAAGTTTGATATAGCTTGATCCAATATATCGCTATGTTCCATTTACAGTAATGCAATCGTGTCATGGACCCCAAATTTTTAGCCCGTTTTTTTTCAGCCACAGTCAACCGCGTTGTTTTTCACCAAAGTACCGCATATTTACAAACTTACTGTCGTGACCTGTGTTGGTTTACTCTACAGTTACCAGTCTTTATTGCTACACTTAGAATGTCTTGTTGTACGCTGTTGGCGACACTTTGCGCTAGGCTAATTATTATCCCTATCATTGTACATATTATACGAAAAATATAATATATCAGTATATACGATATACAGTATATATAATATGTAAATACTAAATATATGTTATATTTTATATTGTGATTACGGTATATTTTTAGTCTACTTTATACCTGCATTATCCTTTCCATCCTTACACTTTCAATCCTTTGTAACTGAGCGACTGTGTGGAGCAATTTCCCTTGTGGATCAATAAAGTTCCTCTAAGTCTAAGTCTAATGCCCTGTTTGTGTTTGCCGCCTCGTACCGGAATTAAACAAGCATTCTTACCTGCAAGCTGCTTCCAGTCGTCCTTTGCATGCTGGGAGACACGACCTTCGCAGACATGCGACCAGATCGTAACACTTAGAGAGTAAATCTTTGTTAAAGTCTCACAAAATAAGGAATAAACAAAAAAAACTAAATAAAAATAACATATCGACCCAGGTATGTCCAAACTTACTGGTGGATAACGCCCACCCCATTATGTTATGTGGTGTGGGGGCACAATCCACCAAGCAGTTTAGACTGCTGTGCTACAGCGCATACTTTTTTCCAAAAGAAACAGGTAAAAAATTAAGGATTCCTATATAACGCGATCTCGGGAAGGATGCAATCGGTATTTTGTGGACCCCATTGACTGCGTTATATCAAACTTTGAGTGTATTAAAAGGACTGTTTAGGATACTTAGTAGTACAAGCAGTTTGTGTTTGCATGTGTGCGTTGTGAAGGGACATCGCCCACTACTGGGTAGCATTTTTGTTGTTGTTTTTCTGTATATTAACAAAAAATAATAATTTCGTAGATTAATGCCAATTAAATGTACCATCATCATTTTATTGCATGTTATTCTATTAGTGCTGTCAAAATATTTAAATTTGTGAATCAGATTAATCAATATTTCAATTTTTGTTTAATCATGATTATTTGCAGGTTATTACTCGCATGCATAATAAAAAAAAAAAACGCAAATAAAAGATCTCAATATTTGGACAACAATGCAATTGTATTGTTAGAATGTCATACAGCAACATTTTAACATGTTTTCTACGAATGCGTGTCATTTATTTGCTCAAAACATAATAACAGATTTATCTAAAGTCCCACCTGGGTGTATTTCAAGTGAAATTTGCCAGCGAGCACAACAGTCGCAGTTGCCTCACTCCTCTTTGCACTGACATATGCTTTAAACTTTCAAGTGACCATGCCGTGTTACAGTAAAAGAAGCATGTACGGTCAAACAAATTGCGCAATTAATCGGCTTACATACATAATAATTGCAAATATATTTGGAGATTAATCACATGAGTTAACTGTTATTTTTGACAACTCTAGGTTTTACATATGTGGCTCTGCTTACATTCTTTATAAAGGTAACAAGAATGTTGTCACCAGAGAACAGCTGGATCGGATGAAGAATGGCTGTGTTGTCTGCAACATGGGACATTCCAACACTGAGATTGATGTGGTAAAATGTTTAATGTGTATATTGTACTGTACTTTCTGTGACAATTGTAGGAATTGACTCTTGTCCTCTTCAGGCAAGTCTGCGCAGCCCTGAGCTGACCTGGGAGAGGGTGCGCTCGCAGGTGGACCACATCATCTGGCCTGATGGAAAGAGAGTTGTGATGCTTGCAGAGGTAATTTCCTGCTTGCACATGTAGAAATCATGTCTCAAGTTTGTTTTCTGTGCTTCCTGGTGAGGCATTACATGAACTGAATGGTAGTTACTGCACATCTCTAGATGGTTGTTTGTATGAGAATTGTGTTATCTCTCAGGGTCGCCTTCTGAATCTGAGCTGCTCCACTGTGCCTACGTTTGTGTTGTCCATCACTGCTACAACTCAGGTCAGTAGTTCTGCACTTGCAGTGGGGACACATCTTTATATAACATACTTAGGTGCTGAATGACAACCTTTTGTGAGGCCAAAGCTCTCGTTTGATCATGTTGTCTTTAGGCCCTGGCCCTGATTGAGTTGTTCAATGCTCCAGAGGGACGTTACAAGCAGGACGTATATCTTCTGCCTAAGAAAATGGGTAAGTAGTAAGCAAAAAAAAATGACATGCTTTTACTGACAAACTTCCTCATCACAATAAAAATCACAAATAAACTCCTAAAAACATACATTATAGGGGATAGGCATTATTGAAAACATAATTGAAAAAAAATTAACTTAACTTCCAACCTTGTTGACTTTCGGTGTGGCTGAGTCAGTAGTGTGTATAACCTCCGCATGCCTCTATGTCCTTAAAACATCGGTGTGGTGTCTCCCTGGGCAGTGTGCTTCTTTATTTATTCATTTATTTTCTTTTTTTCTTTCTTTCCTTTTTTTTAGCTGTACAGGAGTGACTCAACATAAAACCTTAATTGGTTCTGTGGCATAGGTCTTAACTCCAAACACTTGTATCTTAAATCAACATCTCCTGTTTAGATACATTTGAAATTCATTTAATTGGTGCTTGGCCACACAAAAACCGCACAATTTGAGCATGTAATATGCCTTTTAAATAAGAAATATTATATACAAAGCAAACAGTAGAATGCACTACTAACAATGACAGTAGTTTTATGACATACTGTAATGTAATAGTAATAACGGTATCTCCTTTCAGCTGCTTATTTGTCAAACACATCATCAGCAGCTTTTCCACAATTTAATGGCTAAACAACCCCAGTTTAATTATTATTTCAACATTTTTGGCTGGCATTAGACTCATTCTGCCTCAGTCTGGTGGAACCGAGCAGTGATACACTCTAAATACTTCACCAAGTTAGCGACACTTTGCCAGGTTTTTGATGATTTATTTCTTTAATTGAATGAACATCATCCATTCCTTACTGCACTGTCCTTCACACTCTCGTTCTTCCTTCCCATGGTTGAAAAACAAAGTTATGTCCACCTCTAACTATAAGCCAACTCTATAGAATAGGACCAGCTGTTTTAGGCGGATCTTATGAGGTTCATTATGACATTTGCTTTGCCAATTAATGCGGGGATGCTCGTAATTCAAATTTTTGCTTGCAACTTTAAGCATAAAAAATAGCTGAGAGACTGCTCTTATCTCAAAACACTCTTAAATTGAGTTACCACTTTACAATATGAACACGTAAATGAAACTGTAGCTGGACAAACAATGTCTTCCTTTCAGATGAATATGTGGCTAGTCTGCACCTCCCAAACTTTGATGCTCATCTGACTGAGCTCTCTGATGAGCAGGCCAAGTACATGGGCCTCAACAAGAATGGCCCCTTCAAGCCTAATTATTACAGGTAGGGTCTTACTTTTTTAAGTGTCTCCGTCTCTATGTGTACAATAATAATGTATTTTGCTTGCAGGTATTAATGAAACAGCCCGGTGGTGCTTTCCTGAAATAACAAGAAATGTCTATTTTATTTTACAAATTGCTACCAAATGGAGGAATTATTTTACTTATGCTGGATGTAATTTACTAGCATGTAAGCAACTATAGCTTTAAAAACCAAGCAGTACAGTATGTTGTATAATCAGCTAACATATTACATGTCTTGTCAACTATATAAACAAAAAAATTGCTTGCATGCCCTTATTTCTTAGTACTGCTGGTTGCTACGGCTTTTGATTTGTATTTTTTATTTGTACGCTTTGTGCCAAATGCCATAAGAATGGAATCCAGCCAGTGATGTATGTTATGTATTACATTCCATGTGGGAAAGTCTGGACTGAGCCAAAACAAACGAAATGTACATTATTTTAGCAACATTGTTGTTTTTATGTGTTTATGATCCATGTAAAATGTATTTGCATACACACCCCAAAAAGGTACCATCCAGTCGCTTTAGTCTTTATTACAAAAAATGACAGTGAGGATATGTGACACTTGTTCTATAATGATACAAACCCGAGACGCTATGAGAAGCCTCACTGTGTGCCGTCCATCTTCTGAGTCTTCCAAAATATGTACGGCTTCTCTTGGACAAGGTCAAAGCCAATTTTAATTTAAGCAACACATAAAGATGCTACATTTAAAAACTCCTCACTAGGAGCATTGCGGTTGAATAGCAAATGTGCAACCGAATAGTACTTTTAAGGCCATGATAGGATATGAATGTCCTTTTTAAAAATATTTGTTAGCATTGTTCTTGATTAAATGGATGTTGATTAACTTCAAACAGCATGCATCTTGTTAATGGTGCATGTCCTTAACATAATAACTAATCTTAGACGGCATGTTTTTGCCATCAGATTGTCTTCATTTGAACTTCTTATGATCAAAATGCCTAAACTGTATACAAAGTAGAGGACAATGCTTTCAATCAGCAATAAAGAAAGTTCACACAGTAGAGTACTTTTCAAGCTTTTCAGTTCTTGTTTTCTATTATTTTGTTGGAATAGACCTCACAACACTAATACAAATACCTCTGTGACTGCGCCGCACAGATTCATTGTGCTCCCCCGCGGTCAGTCTGGCTCAGCGTCCAAAGTGCCGTCCCGCTCTGGAATATTCTCCTGAGCGCTGGGCCAGGCTAATATTAACAGTTGAGTCACAGAGCTGGGGGGGTGGGCTTTGAGAGGATCATTCTGGAAAACTGTTTGTAACTATAAAAGGGACGAGTCAGTCCATTTGTGATCAAAAGAAGAACCACAGAGGTGAAAACGCAGGACAAGCGGTCTCAACAAGTCCCAGCCACAGACTTGAAGTAAGTAAGTTTTGTTTACATGACTTCTGCTTTTAACAGTAATATGACTTCAATGTTGGTACTGCTCACACATTCTGGATAGAAGACTTTATTGATAAATAGTGACTAATTTGATCCCAATCCTGAATATTATCCCTGACAGTATTTTCCAGGAATAGGCAAGATGTCTTCTGCAAAAGGCATATCCATTGGAATCGATTTGGGAACCACCTACTCGTGTGTTGCCGTTTTCCAGCATGGCAAGGTGGAGATTATTGCCAACGACCAGGGCAACAGGACCACCCCCAGCTATGTGGCCTTCACTGACACCGAGAGGCTCATCGGGGATGCGGCCAAGAACCAAGTCGCTATGAATCCTACCAACACAATCTTTGACGCCAAACGGCTCATCGGCAGAAAATGCAATGATCCGGTCGTACAGTCCGATATGAAGCTTTGGCCTTTCAAAGTGATCAATGACAATGGGAAGCCCAAAGTTCAGGTTGACTATAAAGGCGAGCTCAAATCCTTCTTTCCAGAGGAGATCTCCTCTATGGTCTTGGTTAAAATGAAGGAGATAGCAGAAGCTTACCTGGGACAAAAGGTGTCCAACGCAGTCATCACGGTTCCAGCTTACTTCAATGACTCTCAGAGGCAAGCCACCAAGGATGCAGGGGTGATTTCTGGACTCAACATTCTGAGGATCATCAACGAGCCTACGGCGGCGGCCATCGCTTACGGTCTGGATAAAGGCAAACAAGGAGAGCGCAACGTTCTCATCTTTGACTTGGGCGGTGGAACGTTCGACGTGTCCATCCTCACCATTGAGGATGGCATCTTTGAGGTGAAATCCACCGCGGGGGACACACACCTTGGCGGTGAGGACTTTGACAACCGCATGGTCAACCACTTTGTGGAGGAATTCAAAAGGAAACATAAGAAGGACATCAGCCAGAACAAGCGAGCAGTGAGGAGGCTACGTACAGCTTGTGAGCGAGCAAAGAGGACTCTGTCCTCAAGCACGCAAGCCAACATCGAGATCGACTCTCTGTTTGAAGGTATTGACTTCTACACCTCCATCACAAGGGCACGCTTTGAGGAGCTGAACTCTGAGCTCTTTAGGGGAACACTGGAGCCAGTTGAGAAGGCCCTGCAAGACGCCAAGCTAGATAAGGCGAAAATCAACGACATTGTCCTGGTTGGTGGTTCCACAAGAATCCCAAAGATCCAGAAACTTCTGCAAGATTTCTTTAACGGGAGAGACCTAAATAAAAGCATCAACCCTGATGAAGCGGTGGCCTATGGCGCTGCAGTCCAAGCCGCTATTCTCATGGGGGACACTTCAGAAAACGTCCAAGATCTGCTCCTGCTGGACGTGGCTCCTTTGTCTCTCGGGATTGAGACCGCAGGTGGAGTGATGACGCCTCTGATCAAACGCAACACCACCATCCCCACCAAGCAGACCCAGATCTTCACCACATACTCAGACAATCAACCAGGGGTGCTGATTCAGGTCTATGAGGGAGAGAGAGCCATGACGAAGGACAACAACCTTCTTGGCAAGTTTGAGCTCACAGGCATCCCTCCAGCTCCCAGGGGGGTTCCACAAGTGGAGGTCACTTTTGACATTGACGCCAACGGCATTTTAAACGTGTCTGCCGTGGACAAAAGCACCGGCAAAGAGAGTAAGATCACCATCACCAACGACAAGGGCCGTCTCACCAAGGAGGAGATCGAGAAGATGGTGCAGGACGCGGAAAAGTACAAAGCCGACGATGACATTCAGAGGGACAAGATCGCGGCCAAGAACTCACTGGAGGCATACGCGTACAACATGAAGAGCAGCGTGGAGGACGAGAACGTGAAGGGAAAGATTAGTGAGGAGGATAAAAAGGTGATCTTGGACAAGTGCGCGCAGGCAATCACGTGGCTGGAGAAGAACCAGTTGGCAGAGAAAGAGGAGTACGAACACCAGCTAAGGGAACTAGAGAATGTGTGCAAGCCTATCATTAGTAAGCTCTATCAAGGAGCGCCACCAGGAGGTTGCAACAGTCAGGCTGGAGGCAGCACAAAGGGCCCCACTATTGAGGAAGTGGACTAAAAGACTATTTTGATGCTTGTCAAATTTACTCGCATCGGCCACAACATTAGGTGCACCTGCACAATGTGGCATTGTCCAATACAAAAGCTGTATCAAAAGTTCAGTCTTTGCAAAGATAATTACTTCTTAAAGTATTAAATTATTCCTGTGATTTGCAGTGGTGTACAATTGTACTGCATCCTATTGATAAGTGTAATGTTTTCATCAATGGTATATAATTTTAGGCTTGGTATGATATCCAAATCGCAGCTATTAATGTCCTTGAATCATTGAAAAACGTGTTATAAAGCTCTGATATCATGGTTATGGTTTTAATTTATTTTAAACATGCATTCATTTATTATACAGTACATGACATAATCCTATTGTTTGTGTCTGAAAAGGAGTAGTAAGAGGAAGAGCTTATTTAATATTCCCTCTTTCCATTACATAGCAATTTGTTCAAGTTGTAACACAAACGAATGAATAATCAAAATTATTTTTGGAGATAGACAAAATTAGATTAATTTTATTGAATTATATTGTTGTTATTATTGTGTTTTGTAAATATTAGTTTAAATAGTTTCTTAAATTGGAACATATTAGAACATTGTTTGACTTCTGATATTGATGGGTAAGGAGAAATTGCCTATCAAAAATCAAACTCAGACCTCCTTTCAAATGTAGTTATATTTAACATGTGAAAATTCAAGATTGACAAAGTCTATTCAATTTGTTTTGTTATTTTTTTTTCATGTAATCAAAGATGACAGTACATCAGCTGTTAGATTCAATATTCAAGTCTATTCTATTTGACTCTCTCTGACACTGTACTTTCAGTTTATTCTAGTCAAACACATTTTCAGATACAATATTTTTAACAAAAGGACATGAACCTTTTTTTTTTTAGTCTCCTTAATTCAAACATTTGCATTTTCAACTTAAAATACGTTAATTGGCAACACTAAATTGGCCCTAGTGTGTGAATGTGAGTGTGAATCTTGTCTGTCTATCTGTGTTGACCCTGTGATTAGGTGGCGACTTGTCCAGGGTGTACAACGCCTTCCACTCTAATGCGGCTCAGATAGGCTCCAGCACCCCCCGCGACCCGGAACGGTACAAGCTGTAGAAAATTGATGCCTGGAACATAAAATAGCTCAATCATCCAATTATGATTTTAAAACGTGATGTTCACCCAAATGACCACTGGGTGGCAACACCACACCGTGTTATGACTTTACCGGGTACACTTGAACGCTTCACAGCGACCTGTTGAAGCGGGCGTGTTTTTTCGACGGCGACGAATCTAAAAAAAATGACCTTTCTCTGTCCTTCTAAAAAAGATAAAATCCTCAACGGGGCGGGTCCATTTGATGTTCAACCGAACAGTAGGTTTGACCAACATATGTTGCCTAAATTTTATTCGCCTGAGCTATTGTTTATTAACATATGCTATTGCTAGCTGTATTTAGTGTTGTGTTGAAAATGGCGCACGCACAAGTTCACAATTAAAGTCTAATTAGGTTCCCTAATTATTAGAGGGAGTGGTTCCAGGATACGCGCCAGCAGCCAAGGAGTTAATCCGAGCTGTGTCGCTAGGGGAAGGAGGATGCTTACGGGGGAGCAGCGGCACATCTCCAGCTGGAAAAGAGACTCACATCAGCTCCACTTGCAGGAAGAACTGTTGAATGTTTCCAGGTTTGTCAGTGGATTGCAGAACTCGGACCTGGATGTGTCAGGTTAGTCCCGCCTTGCAGGCCTGCGTAATTGCTGAGCTTTTAATTTGAAAAAAAAAAAAATAAATAAATAAAAAGACGTGTTGCGTTAATGACTTCGAAATAAGCGCAAACATCTGGAGGATTCCACCATCAGCACAAAGTGCAAACAGGTGGTTTGAGGGAGCTGCGATGAGTGCGCACTGGCGTTAATGCTCTGATTTGTGCCACACAAAGTGTTCATTTGTGGCGGGTACTGGGTCTAAATGATCAGCTCCGTGTGTGTTTCGTCTTACCGAGGGCGAAAATCCGGCAACAAACCTCCGTCCAAAACATGTCTGAAGGAGGAGATGTCCAGGGGCGAGGATTCGGATAAAATCATCATCAACGTAGGTGGCACCCGGCATGAAACCTACAAGAGCACCCTAAGGACCCTGCCGGGGACCCGCCTGGCATGGCTGGCCAACCCGGACCCGCAGGTCAGCACCGAGGAGTCGTCCGACTCGGCGCCTCCGAGCACCAACGAGTTATTCTTCGATCGACACCCGGGGATCTTCGCCTATGTGCTCAACTACTACCGGACTGGGAAGCTGCACTGCCCGGCCGACGTGTGCGGACCTCTCTTCGAAGAGGAGCTGGCCTTTTGGGGCATAGACGAGACCGACGTGGAGCCGTGCTGCTGGATGACTTACCGCCAGCACCGGGACGCCGAGGAGGCCCTGGAGACGTTCGAACCGCCAGAACCGGAGGACACGGACGACGACAGCGAGATGCCCAGGAGGTTTGGCATAGACGACTGTCCTGACAGGTCGAGGGGGTGCTGCGAAGTTTGGCAGCCCAAGTTCTGGGCCTTGTTTGATGACCCCTACTCATCCAGAGCAGCCAGGGTGAGTGTTGGTTCTTCTTCATGGTCCTAATGTTGGTGCAACAACATAATAATGATTCATAATAATTCAAAATCGTGCTTTCAATTCCCCCCCCCAAACTGATTAAGTCGCTGGAATATAAAGACAATATAACATACATCCATAAATGTGTATACATATGAAAAAGTGCAATATATTTATCCATGTATTTATATCTGTACCTAATTGCTCTTTTATCCTGCACTACAACAAGCTAATGCAACAACATTTTGTTCTTATCTGTACTGTAAAGTTCTACGGAGCCCCTTAAGGGACATGGATGTTTTGAGAGATCTCGCAAAAAGTATTGCGAGATCTCGCAACACTTTCTGCGAGATCTCACAAACGTTTTTTTTCCTATGTCAGTGAACTGGAAGTAAAACAGACAGTGGCCAAGTGGTTAGAGTGTCCGCCCTGAGATCGGTAGGTTGTGAGTTTAAACCCCGGCCGAGTCATACCAAAGACTATAAAAATGGGACCCGTTACCTCCCTGTTTGGCACTCAGCATCAAGGGTCGGAATTGGGGGTTTAATTACTAAAACTCATTCCCGGGCGCGGCACTGCTGCTGCCTACTGCTCCCCTCACCTCCCAGGGGGTGAACAAGGGTGATGGGTCAAATGCAGAGAATAATTTCGCCACACCTCGTGTGTGTGTGACAATCATTGGTACTTTAACTTTTTAACTTTAACACAGCGATTGAGCATGCGGGATCCTACCCATCATGTGTGTTCTGTTGTGGGACCATAATACGATTTGATGTCGTTAGATGTACAAACCCCGTTTCCATATGAGTTGGGAAATTGTGTTGGATTTAAATATAAATAGAATACAATGATTTGCAAATCATTTTCAACCCATATTCAGTTGAATATGCTACTAAGACAAGATATTTGATGTTCAAACTGATAATCGTTTTTTTTGTTGTTGCAAATAATCATTAACTTTAGAATTTGATGCCAGCAACACGTGACAAAGAAGTTGGGAAAGATGGCAGTAAATACTGATAAAGTTGAGGAATGCTCATCAAACACTTATTTGGAACATCCCACAGGTGTGCAGGCTAATTGGGAACAGTTGCGTGCCATGATTGGGTATAAAAGCAGCTTCCATAAAATGCTATGTAATTCACAAACAAGGATGGGCCGAGGGTCACCACTTTGTAAGCAAATTGTCAAACAGTTTTTCGAGCTTTTGCAAGGAATTTAGGGATTTTACCATTTGCGGTCTGAAAAATCATCAAAAAGCTCAGAAAATCTGGAGAAATCACTGCAAGTAAGCGATGATATTACATACATTTGATCCCTCAGGCGGTACAGCATCAAAAACCGACATCAGTGTGTAAAGGATATCACCATATGGGCTCAGGAACACTTCATAAAACCACTGTCTGTAACTACAGTTGGTCGCTACATCTCTAAGTGCAAGTTAAAACTCTACTATGCAAAGCCAAACCCATTTATCAATAATATCCTGAAACGCCGCCAGCTTGGCTGGGCCCGAGCTCACCTAAGATGGACTGATGCAAAGTGGAAAGTTGTACTGTGTTCTGATGAGGCCACATTTCAAATTATATTTGGAAACAGAGGACGTGGTGTCCTCCAGAACAAAGAGGAAAATAACCATTCGGATTGTTATAGGCGCAAAGTTCAAAAGCCAGCATCTGTGATGGTATGGGGGTGTATTAGTGCCCAAGGCATGGGTAACTTACACATCTGTGAAGGCACCATTAATGCTGAAAGGTCCATACAGGTTTTGGAGCAACATAGTATGTCATCCAAGCAACGTTATCATGGACGCCCTTGCTTATTTTAGCAAGACAATGCCACACCATGTGTTACAACAATGTGGCGTCATAGTTAAAGAGTCCGGGTACTACACTGGCCTGCCTGCAGTCCCGACCTGTCTCCCACTGAAAATTTTGAAGCCTAAAATACGACATCAGAGACTGTTGAACAATTTAAGCTGTACATCAAGCAAGCAAGAATGAGAAAGAATTCCACCTGAAAAGCTTCAAAAATGTGTCTCCTCAGTTCCCAAACGTTTGAGTGTTGTTAAAATAAAAGGTGCTGTAACACAGTGGTGAACATGCCCTTTCCCAACTACTTTGGCACGTGTTGCAGACATGAAATCCTAAGTTAATTATTATTTTCAAAAAAAATAAAAAAATTATGAGTTTGAACATCAAATACCTTGTCTTTGTAGTGCATTCAATTGAATATGGGTTGAAAAGGATTTGCAAATCATTGTAGTCCATTTCTATTTACATCCAACACAATTTCCCAACTCATATGGAAACGGGGTTTGTAAATATAAACGGAATACAATGATTTGCAAATTATTTTCAACCCATATTCAAACGAATGCACTACAAGGACAAGATATTTGATGTTCAAACTCATAAACTTTATTTTTTTTTGCAAATAATAATTAGCTTTAGAATTTCATGGCTGCAACCCATGCCAAAGTAGTTGGGAAAGGGCATGTTAATCACTGTGTTACATCACTTTTTCTTTTAACAACGCTCAATAAACGTTTGGGAACTGAGGAAACTAGTTGATGAAGTTTTGGAAATGGAATTCTTTCCCATTTTTGTTTTATGTAGAGCTTTAGTTGTTTAACAGTCTGGGGTCTCCGCTGTCGTATTTTACGTTTCATAATGCGCCACACAGGGAGACAGGTTCTGGACTGCAGGCGGGACCGTAAAGTACCCGCACTCTTACTACAAAGCCACGCTGTTGTAACACGTGGCTTGGCATTGTCTTGCTGAAATAAACAGGGGTGTCCATGATAACGTTGCTTGGATGACAACATATGTTGCTCCAAAACCTGTATGGGCCATTCAGCATTAATGGTGCCTTCACAGATGTGTAAGTTACCCATGCCTTGGGCATTATTGCACCCCCATACCATCACAGATGCTGGCTTTTGAACTTTGCGCCTATAACAATCCGGATGGTTATTTTCCTCTTTGTTCTGGAGGACACCACGTCCTCTGTTTCCAAATATAATTTGAAATATGGCCTCATCAGAACACAGTACAACTTTCCACTTTGCATCAGTCCATCTTAGATGGGCTTGGGCCCAGCGAAGCCGGCAGCGTTTCTGGGTGTTGTTGATAAATGGGTTTTGCTTTTAATAGTACAGTTTTAACTTGCACTTACAGATGTAGCGACCAACTGTAGTTACTGACAGTGGTTTTCTGAAGTGTTCCTGAGCCCAAGTGGTGATATCCTTTACACACTGTCGGTTTTTGATGCATTACCGCCTGAGGGATCAAAGGTCCGTAATATCGTCGCTTACGTGCAGTGATTTCTCCAGACTCTCTGAACCTTTTGATGATTTTTACGGACCGTAGGTGGTAAAATCCCTAAATTTCTTGCAATAGCTCGTTGAAAAATTTTGTTCTTAAACTGTTCGACAATTTGCTTACACAGTGGTGACCCTCGCCCCATTCTTGTTTGTGAATTTCTTAGCATTTCCTGGAAGCTGCTTTTGTACCCAATCATAGCACCCACCAGTTCCCAATTAGCCTGCACACCTGTAGGATGTTCCAAATAAGTGTTTGATGAGCATTCCTCAACTTTATCAGTATTTATTGCCACCTTTCCCAACTTTTTTGTCATGTGTTGCTAGCATCAAATTCTAAAGTTAATGATTATTTGCAAAAAAAACTAATGTTCATCAGTTTGAACATCAAATATGTTGTCTTTGTAGCATATTCAACTGAATATGGGTTGAAAATGCTTTGCAAATCATTGTATTCCGTTTATTTTAACATCTAACACAATTTCCCAACTCATATGGAAACGCGGTGTGTATGTCCAATAGTAAAATCAATCAATCAATCAATGTTTACTTATATAGCCCTAAATCACTAGTGTCTCAAAGGGCTGCACAAACCACCACGACATCCTCGGTAGGCCCACATAAGGGTAAGGAAAACTCACACCCAGTGGGACATCGGTGACAATAATGACCCAGTGGGACGTCGGTGACAATGATGACTATGAGAACCTTAGAGAGGAGGAAAGCAATGGATGTCGAGCGGGTCTAACATGATACTGTGAAAGTTCAATCCACAATGGATCCAACACAGTCGCGAGAGTCCAGTCCAAAGCGGATCCAACACCGCAGCGAGAGTCCCGTTCACAGCGGAGCCAGCAGGAAACCATCCCAAGCGGAGGCGGATCAGCAGCGCAGAGATGTCCCCAGCCGATACACAGGCAAGCAGTACATGGCCACCGGATCGGGAGAGTGGGACATAGAAAAGAAACAGCAGATCAACTGGTCTAAAAAGGGAGTCTATTTAAAGGCTAGAGTATACAAATGAGTTTTAAGGTGAGACTTAAATGCTTCTACTGAGGTGGCATCTCGAACTGTTACCGGGAGGGCATTCCAGAGTACTGGAGCCCGAACGGAAAACGCTCTATAGCCCGCAGACTTTTTTTGGGCTTTGGGAATCACTAACAAGCCGGAGTCCTTTGAACGCAGATTTCTTGCCGGGACATATGGTACAATACAATCGGCAAGATAGGATGGAGCTAGACCGTGTAGTATTTTATACGTAAGTAGTAAAACCTTAAAGTCACATCTTAAGTGCACAGGAAGCCAGTGCAGGTGAGCCAGTACAGGCGTAATGTGATCAAACTTTCTTGTTCTTGTCAAAAGTCTAGCAGCCGCATTTTGTACCAACTGTAATCTTTTAATGCTAGACATGGGGAGACCCGAAAATAATACGTTACAGTAGTCGAGGCGAGACGTAACAAACGCATGGATAATGATCTCAGCGTCTTTAGTGGACAGAATGGAGCGAATTTTAGCGATATTACGGAGATGAAAGAAGGCCGTTTTAGTAACGCTTTTAATGTGTGCCTCAAAGGAGAGAGTTGGGTCGAAGATAATACCCAGATTCTTTACCGTGTCGCCTTGTTTAATTGTTTGGTTGTCAAATGTTAGAGTTGTATTATTAAATAGAGTTCGGTGTCTAGCAGGACCGATAATCAGCATTTCCGTTTTTTTGGGATTAAGTTGCAAAAAGTTAGCGGACATCCATTGTTTAATTTCATTAAGGCACGCCTCCAGCTGACTACAATCCGGCGTGTTGGTCAGCTTTAGGGGCATGTAGAGTTGGGTGTCATCAGCATAACAGTGAAAGCTAACACCGTATTTGCGTATAGTGTCACCTAGCGGCAGCATGTAGATGCTGAAGAGTGCAGGGCCAAGGACCGAACCCTGGGGAACTCCACACGTTACCTTAACGTAGTCCGAGGTCACATTGTTATGGGAGACACACTGCATCCTATCAGTAAGATAAGAGTTAAACCAAGACAGGGCTAAGTCTGACATACCAATTCGTGTTTTGATACGTTCTAATAAAATATTATGATCGACGGTATCGAAAGCAGCGCTAAGATCGAGGAGCAGCAACATAGATGACGCATCAGAATTCATCGTTAGCAATAGATCATTAGTCATTTTTGCGAGGGCTGTCTCCGTGGAGTGATTTGCTCTGAAACCGGATTGAAAGGTTTCACATAGATTGTTAGACGCTAAGTGTTCATTTAACTGCTCCGCAACAATTTTTTCAAGGATTTTTGAAATAAAGGGAAGGTGAGACACCGGTCGGTAGTTTACCATGAGGTCAGGATCGAGGTTAGGTCTTTTAAGAAGAGGATGAATAACCGCTTTTTTGAATGCTAGGGGAACAGTGCCCGAGGAGAGTGATAAGTTTATAATATTTAGCACTGATGGACCTAATAATACAAAGAGCTCCTTGATCAGTTTCCCAGGAAGAGGGTCAAGTAAGCATGTTGTCTGTTTTATTCCATTTACACGTTGTAACAATTCCTCTAATGTTATTTCCTCAAAACGAGAGAAACTATTTTGGAGGGCAGTATCCGCCGTATATACCATCGTATCAGTGTTAATAGAACCCCGTTGTAGCTGGGACGCATTGTCTTTAATCTCCTTTCTAATGACTTCAATTTTCTTACTAAAGAATTGCATAAAGTCATCAGCTGAGTGGGTTGAGCTACTGGAAGGGGTCCCTTGTTGGGTTAGCGATGCTACCGTACTAAACAAAAATGTAGGATCGTTTTTATTACGGTGGATGAGATTTGAGTATAATTTAGCTTTAGCTAAGGTAAGCATGCGTTTATAAGTTATTAAACCATCACTCCATGCTTGATGGTGCACCTCAAGTTTAGTCGTGCGCCATTTGCGTTCCAGCTTTCTACATAATAATTTCTGAGCTCTAGTTTCTTCTGTAAACCACGGGGTGCGCTTTTTTGGAGCCTTTTTTAACTTTAGCGGTGCTATGTTATCAATGGTTTCGCGCAGGGTGTCGTTAAAGTTGTTAGTGAGGTTGTCAATAGAGCCCACATACTTTGGGAATGGTGCCATAACCGAGGGCAGTAGGTCAGCAAGAGTTGTCGTGGCCGTATTAATGTTGCGGCTGCTATAGCAGTTGTTATTATTATTATTAGTTTGACGAACATGCGTCTGAACCTCGAATTTTATAAGGTAATGATCGGACAATACTTTAGTATACGGGAGTATCGTAACTTTGGGGACGGTGATACCCCTGACAAGCACTAGGTCTATCGTATTACCGTTGCGATGCGTGGGTTCATTTATTATTTGTGTGAGACCACAGCTATCAATTACAGTCTGGAGCGCTACGCACGGTGGGTCCGATGGGGTATTCATATGGATATTAAAGTCCCCCATTATGATTATATTATCGGCGTGTGTCACTAGATCAGCAACGAACTCTGAAAATTCATTGATAAAGTCCGAATAGGGCCCTGGGGGGCGGTAGATAACAGCCAGGTGTAGAGGCAGCGGTGTGACAGACTTCATAGTAAGCACCTCAAACGATTTATATTTATTATTTATGTTATGACTAAGGTTAAAGTTTTCGTTGTATATTAGTGCGACCCCCCCACCCCTTTTAAGCGGACGGGCAATATGCGCATGTGTAAAGTTAGGAGGACATGCCTCATTTAGCGCAAAAAAGTCGTTTGGTTTAAGCCAGGTTTCGCTGAGACCGATGACGTTAAGATTGTTGTCTCTGATAATATCATTAACTAATAACGTTTTGGGAGACAATGATCTTATGTTTAAAAAACCTATATTATAGGTAGTGGGCTGTTTTAGGGAGTTTTTGATCAAATTATCCGTAGTAGCAATATTAATAATGTTCTGTTTATTATGCCCAGTGCATTTAGTATAGTTACGACCATATCTAGGAATTGATATGACAGGAATTTTCCGATTGTTTGTTTGTTGCTTTGATAAACTGCACGCATCATGGTTAGCCACCTCAGTAACGGGGATTTTCCGATTGTTTGTTGCTTTGATAAACTGCACGCATCATAGTTAGCCACCTCAGTAACACACATGTCCAACTCTGAAACACTCAAAGCAGAAAAAACGTGTTCTAATTTAACTGACTCCTTACCCAGACCAGTAGTCTCGCATTTTCCATTTAAATCTGGCTGCAGGATGGAGGGAAGTGGTGTTCTGTGGGGATTAGCCTTCTGCTTTGTTTTTAGCCCCGCTCGACATCCGCGTTTCCGATCACACCGCTGGCGTCTGCTCCGTAGACGGCCCCCGCTGCTACTAGACTCCCCTGCTTCACAGGCCGCTGGATGTAGCCGCCGACGTATTCCCATGCTAGTTAGCATGTTTAGCACGCACGCGTCTATCAGTCCAAAACGGCCCGATATGTCCACATCCAGAAGTGTCTGGCGGTCGTACGTGATCACGGAGTGACCATGATGTGAGCCAGCCATAAAGTCTGTGGAATTGTCCGGTATTTCTGCCAAATGTTTCATCTTTAGCAGGAGCTCCGCGAGGACGCAGCCCGTCCGGGCGCCGCCATCTTGGAAAATCGAAATCAATAAACTTCTCCCACGTATGATTGTTAGGCCTCTCCATCACGTTGTTTCGCTTCCGGTTCACAATTGCTGTGTCTGTTTTACTTCCGGTTCACTTACATAGGAAAAAAATATTTTGCGAAACCTCTCAAAAAGTATTGCGAGGTCTTGCCAAGCATTTTTTCCCCCCATGTCCCCTTAGGGGCTCCGTAAAGTTCAAATTTGAAATACAATAGAATGAAGTCTAAGGTGCAACAGGTAGCCTTTCAACGCAAGACTGACATTGTGTTTAATTTACTTTCAAATGTACTGCCATTATGCTCTTGAGCACGTAAAAATACAATTCTAGCTATGGAAAATGTGCAAATGTGCACTGGTAACTATTATTTTTTTCACTTTTTATTGCAACATTGTCGGTAGGGATGGGCGATATGACCTAAATATCACAATATATTATTTGTTAAACAAATGTAATAGGAGCATTTAAAAAAGGGTTACAAGGCTTCTTTTTTAAAGTTAACTACTACTGATAGTCACACACACAGTAGGTGTGGTGAAATTACTCTCTGCATTTGACCCATTCCCTTGTTCCACCCCCTGGTAGGTGAAAGGAGCAGTGAGCAGCAGCAGTGGCCGCGCTCGGAAATCATTTAGTTTGCAGTAACACTGTCGTTCTCAAACTTTTCTCACCAGTACCACCTCTGAAAACACTTAGCTCTCTAAGTAACACCATAATGACTAACAATAAAATGCAGTAGTGTAATAAGCCTATGTGTGGTCTAATGTGGCACAATTACTTAGTAAACTATCTTGCAAGAAGCATAAACAAGAGAAACCTACAGAGATTGCCATTTAAAATTCCTTGGAGTAAGATTCGGATTTGGCTGCGTACCTGGCAACCTCAGTCATGGAGAGTGGGAGGGGACTACAGAATTTTGACCCTGATTGCATTACCATTTCTGGCCACATTACTACATATGGCACCATTTAATATGATCCTGAGACAAGGTACTGTATATAGACCCAAAAATATTCCCAGTAAAAATTATAAAATGCGGTAAAATTCACGACGATTACTATTATTTAAGATTTTAATTATCATAAATATCTTAATTGATTACCGCACTTTGATAAAATCACTATGATACAGCTGTTTTCCTGGAGAAGCAGCTAGTACGCTAATTGTAAACTTGCATAAATGCTAACATGAATACAAAACACATTAACACTTTCCCTATTACACACATCATACACCAATCTAAAGTATATTATGTCTATTGATATATCTATTAAAAAAAAGACTTAGTTAAACGAGTACTTTTCGAGCACATTCAACCGTACTCTGATAACAGTGATCATTTAGGTCACAATAACTGGTATACAATTGTCATATCATTAAATCCCTAGACACAAGTACAAACCCCGTTTCCATATGAGTTGGGAAATTGTGTTAGATATAAATCTAAACCGAATACAAGGATTTGCAAATTCGTTTCAACCCATATTCAATTGAATGCACTACAAAGACACGATATTTTATGTTCAAACTCTTAAACTTAATTTTTTTTTTGCAAATAATAATTAACATAGAATTTCATGGCTGCAACACGTGCCAAAGTAGTTGGGAAAGGGCATGTTCACCACTGTATATGTTTTTCACAATTACTAATTATATGGAATGGAAATTACTCATTGGCCCGAGGAATTTGTTTGGCATTCAGGCTTGCCACTCTTCGCTGTATCATACATGCATGGAGCGTGTGCACATACACAAGCAATCCCAGAGAAGCAACTGTCTGGTTGTTGTTAATATGATGTAATATATATATTTAATGATAGCTAATGTTGGCTACCAGTATTGTATTATTAGCTAACACAAACCTAATGCGTGTGCACGTGTTACAAACTATGTCACGTATTTACACCCCAAAAGCTGTTCGAGGGCAGCACATAATGCTTTAAATAATTTTAAAAGCTTGTGCCCTCAATGCATCCGTGTAAATGTTGCAAACAGCCCACCAATGAGATTAGATTCGCAGTTGCGATCTATTTGTTTGGGAGACGTTTTTTATGCACATGTAAATGCAGCGTCGGCAAATGCCTGCCACCTGACTTGCAACTGGACTAGACCATGAGTCAGAGTCAAAAGAAATTAAGCTGAGTAGTTGCAGTATTTGGATTCAGTTTTCTGGTTCATTGTTCTGATGTTTTAAATAGTTAAATCGTACGTTGAGGTGTCTATTCCATGAACGCACCGTAAAAACACCTCCATTTCATATTCTTCCAAGTACATATCGATCACTCTGCACAATAGCTTAGTTGCTCAGACTTAACTGTGTTCATTAAAGTTTATATTGGGGATTGTCATTTCTTAATAGGTCTTGTTTCCATGTTAGCATTTAAGCTTGTGAGCTAGTGCCAGTCCGTCCGTACGTTTATCAAAGTGTGGCTATCAAAATGGGTTTTCCGATTAGTTTAATTTAAAACTTTACTAATGCTCTACAGTTTTTCGGCGATTAGAGATGTGAATCTTTGGGCACCTAACGATTCGATCCAATTCCGATTCCTATGCTGACAATTTGAGCCTAAAGAGTTTCTCGATTCAACTCGATTCTCAATGCAAACCGATTCTTCCATGTATTATTTGGTATAATTATGATGAAACTTTTTCAAAACAGATTAAATGTTAGAAAAGCTCCTTCTGGTTGTATGAAGATGGCCTAGAATCGTATAAAATAAAGAAATATTTTTTAAATCGATTTTTGGAAAATTATGAATCGATATAGAAATAAGATGAATAAGAACTAGGACTCTTTTTTTTTTATTTTATTTATTTATTTATTTATTTATTTTTTGGCGCACCCTTAATGACGGTTATTGTTATTATTACCGTACATGATGCCCACTTGCATATTTGACCTGAATTTGAATTACACCGAGAACATTATTGGGAAGAGAAGGGTAATGTACAAAACAAGCTTTTTTTATTTTTTAAAAACATCATTCAGTGACTAAGTGAGGAAGCGACCTATGCATCGCTTCAACCAATTATGGCCCACATTGTATGTCGTACTTGAGTTGGTACAGAGGCTTTTTTTAAATTCATGCTGCCATACAAAAACATGTTCATTCCAAGCAAATTGCATTTCATTTACAATGGCATGTATAAAATAAAGTGGTTGAGCTAGATAAACTGAAATCTGTAACTCATATTGGTGAGTGGGTCCTTCACTATACTGTAAGCATTTGAAAGTTGACTCTGCCTAATGGGTTTGTAACAAAAGCAGCCCAGACCCAGTGTAGAGAACCTGAAAGTGACTATTAAGGGTCACTACAGCTAGAGGAGCTTTCATTTGTCAAAACGATATTAAAAAAAAAAGAAAAATACATTTCACTGAAAGAGGCTGGCTCTCATTCTGTTAATGAAATGAAAAGGTGATCTCTTCAAAGGCACAATGTTTTTTTGTGTGCCAGTCGCTCTGCAAACAGTGTTTGTTTTCTCTTATGGGACAGGTGGCACTTGCAGGCTGTCACTGTACAGGAAAGCAGCCGTCAGCACTGAATCATGCAGCTCAGAATGACCTGCACTCTGTCTCACTCTTAGTCATGGCTCTCCATCACCAGGGAATATTAGCAATTAATCTCCAAGGTTTGGAAGTTGTAAAGTCTGGGATAGCTGTTAATCTTAGGTGTAGAAGTGATCTTTACATTGTATTGACACACTCGTGATTTTTGCATTTTCTCTTTGGCCTTTTCATGCCTGTATACATATATGTTATGTATATTATCTCCATGTGCATTTTGAAAAGATCATGGACTATATTGTTTACAGATAGGGATTTTATGCTGCCGATTTCGATCATCTACGTGTAGTACTGGCCGATGCTAATACAAATCATAAGGGATGGGTGAAATGGCCTAAAATCTACATTGGGATATATATTGCAGCCTCCTGGAATAACAAAATAGATCACATTATATTATTTTGTATATAAATGATAATGGAACCATTTCAAAATGGGTTACAAATTTGTCTGCTGATGTATGGAGTAACATATTGCGTCATTTCTAATTGTTTTATTTTGTCAAAACTATTATTAATCTACTAGCTAATTTACTGTTAATATCCGAGGAGCACTGTCAATAACACTGTGGATACTTCCTGAATCTTAAGACCATCACCTGATCATTGCTTTCTTTGGAATCATATTGAGCTTCGCAAAACTAGAAAAATGCTGTCAAAAGGCGAAACCCGTGAACGCAATTAGTACAGTAGCTAACAACAGCACTGCTCTGCTGACGAAGATCACAATGGATGTGCTGCAGGCACACACTAGTTGTCTCAATTTGTTGGCTGTGTCCTTCAAGCCCAGCCCATGCGGTCAAGGATGTGTTGGTCCTGGAGAGAGTCCTTCAGCCGCATCTGGAGTGATGTGAAATGGGACAGTTTAGCCTTCCCAACACTTCATGGTTATGTCTCTTGTTCACATTCTCACAATTGTGATATTGCTGTCAGATCCACTAACCGGAGAAAAGAAAAACATACAATTTTAAAACACAAGTTGTTTAGATTTATCGTGTGTATGTGTGTGGCCGTCGGCAGATTTATATAATGCTCAGAGAGAAGTATACTTAATGACATATCAGGGGTCCCCAAACAAGTTTTTGAATTGGTGCCACATTGGGTTAAAAGACGGTGGCAGGTGGGGGTGTGTATGTACAGTATGTAGATATATATACATGTATATGAAACATTTTTTTTATTCATTATTATTATGAACTTGTCAGCTATTTGTCTTTTTCTTTTTTGCCGCGGTGGCCGTGGTTAAATTCGAGCCCTTTGTATATATACACTGTGTTCCAATATTATTATGCAAACTGGATTTAAGAGTCAAAAACTATTTTTTTAAAAGTTTTTCCATTAATTAAACTCATGGATGGTATTGTGTCTCAAGGCTCTGTACATTATTGACATCAATCTCAGACACTTGCGATAAACAGTCTCCCAGGTGAGCCCAATCAAAGGAAAACAGCTTAAAAGTGATGTTCCACATTATTAAGCAGGCTACAGGTTTCAAGCGATATGGGGAAAAAAACAATCTCTTTGCTGCTGAAAAGCGTAGGATAGTACACACTACTTTGCTCAGGGTAAAAAAACATTGGATATTTCCAAAAACTTGTGTGATCATTGAACTGTAAATAAATGTGTTGCTAATTCAGAGCACAGGCAAGTTCATGCAGATAAAGGCAAAAAAAAAAAAAAAGTCTCTGCCAGACAACTTCATCAGATTAATAAGCTGCGAAAACGCCATTGCAACGCACAAAAGAGATTTTTAAAGCCGCTGTTTCCTCTGGAGTCCCATGAACCTCAAGGTGTAGGATCCTCAAGAAGTTTGCAAATGTGCTTAAAACTAATGTTCGGCCACCCCTAAACAATGCTTACAAGCAGAAATTGTTGCAGTTGGCTCAGGAATACATAGAGTAATTTTCAAACAGTTTTGTTTACTGATGAGAGCCGTGCAACCCTAGATAGCTCAAATGGCTGGAGCAGCGGATGGTTGGTGAATGGCCACAATGTCCCAACAA
>NC_084616.1:35037168-35264668 GCF_033978795.1 Nerophis ophidion | reverse complement strand
GTCGGCCTCTCTAATGATGCTGTTTATTGTACAGTGCCAGCTAGGGCTAAATTAGTAATACCAACAAAAGACAAAGATACAAAATAAGGAGGGAATGTTACTACTTTTTAAGATAAGTGGAAATGGGTCACAGGTGGAAAGTGGGACCTGGTATATAATATTGCAGCATCCAGATTAAAAGGCACAGTACCCCGTAGTCTCTGGTTCATACACATATGCACAAATACTTGTATAAACTATTGAACCCAGAAGCAACAGCAACTGTCTTGCACAGGTTCATGCTCATATGTAAAGCAGCCATATTCACACTATTTTTGGCCACTGTAACAGATCCTGGAGTTCATACTGTACACATGCTTTCATGGATGCATCCATCGGATTAACTTTCCAGTTCACATTCTGTGCTACAATTTATGACACGCTGGCAGTCGAGTCTGGACCAATAACTTGTTGCTTTTTTGGGGCTCTCGCTTTTGTGTTACTGTCGATCAACTGCAGCTAAGCGTGGTAGTTTAGCCAGGAAAAAGTTACTACTTTTTAATTATGTAGTTGGAAAAAAGAGATAAGGAGTGACTAACAAGGGCCCATCTGACTTTTAGTGAAACCCATTAAGTTAAATGTTTGATGTGTTTCATTCTCTGTGTATGCTGGTCATATCGTGTGAGCTTAATATGGCAACACACATGTTGTGAAAACACTGCAAAGCTTTTGTGGTTTAGGCTAAGACCCATTTGGGCTTTTGAAAAAAAAATACTGTGATACAACAGCCCATCACGCCTTCAGTTTGCCTAGCGAGACCATGGGGTGTTTCAAAATTAATTTTAAATATCTGCCATTCTTACTGCTGCGGTTGTATGGGGTGATTCCAAGTGTTTTTCAATATTCTAACAACCTGATTTTTGTGGACAACATGAGTAAATTCGGTCAATGACCATGATGTGTGCGTTGAAGTGAATCAGAACAGTATTTACCTGTACGACCCGATCCGGACAACCTCATGGTGCAAAAAATAAATAAAAATGTAACCAACAAAAAAAGTCAACACACATGATCACACATAACACACCCTGCTCACTAAACTTTGTGGATATTGTAAAACATTTCCAAACAACATAAACAACTCAAAACTACACCCCTTTAAATCAATTGCAGTGCATGATGGGAAAAATGCAAACAACTTTCTCCACACTTATCAATGTTTGGCGCATTTTAGCTGCTTGATAATTCCGACTGATTACAAAACTTTGACTAAGTCGTCACAGAAGAAACCATGGTAGGAGTCAAATTTTCACATACCCTTAATATTCAATTATATTAATTGTTAATTATATATCCATTATGTTAATATAAAATGTACATATATATACACTATGTGCAGGCTATATAAATATTGTCACTTTACATCCAGTTACCAGCCAAATTTTTTAGCCCAAAGCGCACCCCAAGTGGAAAAGTTTGACCTACACTCTGCAAAATCTACTGCGATGTAACACACGGGGGAGGCATTGAAAAAACTGACTTCGCAAAGATAATAAAGTATTTTACAAAGGCATGGCGTAAAGTTTGCCAAGTCAGAGGTTGAATCACCTGTTTTGATGGGACGGTTGAATGGAGGAAAGCAGAATCAAAAGTCGTAGTCTCTGAGTGTCATTGCTGGGTTGGTCCCTGGAAACTGTGGTTGCGTCAAAACTTCACTCCTACAACAAGAGGTGCACCATTATTTATCAGGGTTGCAAACAACAGTACACTTAAACATCTCACATGAGCTTAAAATATTGTCCTCTATTTAAAGACAGTAATGAATGAATTGAATGTATGCATGGTTTATAATAGTTGTAGTTTCCAGTGGTGTAGAAATACTTTCCATCATACTGAGAACTTATTTCGCTGTAATTCAATTAAATTTTAAAAACAGCTTTCAATTGATAGGATGTTGCAATGCAGTAGCAGCGTGATTGTTTTCGTAATAACTTTTTATTCATCATTGTATTTGCCATCTTGTACATTTATGTACTTGTATGTAAATGTAAATGTAAATGTAAAGCACTTTGAATTGGCTTGCATACAAATTGTGCTCTACACTAAACCTGCCTAATGCTTCACAGTAGGCAGTCCTGCAGTACAGTCTCTCACAAAAGTGAATAAAACTTTCGCATTTCAGCAACAGTTTGCTTACAGTATATCTTCTCAATGGACAATACTATGGGAATGCAATTTAGTAACTTAGAGTAATTTTACTGCCCATTGAAAATAAGTCAACATACAGACATTTGTCTAAATACCAGGCAACAGTGTACTTTTAAGTTCTGTACTGTATTACCAAGTTTTATTTCAATAGTATTGTCCAATGAGGAGATATACTGTAAGAAAAATGGTCACTGAACAAAACTCACATTTGTGATGTACTGTATACAATACCAACATTTGTTTGCTCATTCTAGCACTGGCTTTGAAACATTTCGAAAAATACTCTCTCAGCCAAATAACTACTTGAAAAAACTATTTATTTGTACTTGTACCTCGCTACATTGCACGTTAAATATCGTGGCTTCACTACAGAGTGGAGTAAGGAGACTCAAAATTGCTTGGTGGGACCACAAAGCCAATGAACTACAGCAGTTTGCAGATGCCGGCGACTACAAAGGTCTATTCTCTGCCTTGAAATCTGTGTATGGCCCACGTACAAACACTCTCAATCTTGTCAAATCAGCTGATTAGGACCATCTTTTAACTTACCAGTCCGACATAACACTGCGTTGGAGAGAACACTTCAGCAAACTGTTGAACACAAGATGGCTCTGCAAGAAGGGATGCAACATCCACCCTAGTAGTGCATCCGACAAGTTACGAACTTGACGAACCTATCACTGCTGCTGAAATAGAAAAGGCTCTGAAAGAAACCCGATCAGGAAAGTAGCCCGGCTCAGATGGCAACCCCTCAGATGTCTTAAAACACGGGGGGCAGTGTATTGAAATAGTTATACAACCTCTGTTGGGAACAGGAAAAGGTGCCACAAGACTTCAAAGATGCACTAATTCTAACCATATATAAGAAGAAAAGGCAACCATCATAGAATTTCTCTTGTATCAATTGCTGCAAAAGTGTTTTCAAAAGTCCTCTTGAACAGACTGAAAAAAGTTTCAGAAAATGTGCTTCCAGAAAGTCAATGTAGTTTCAGAGCTGGAAGGTCAACATCTGTAATGTTATTCACACTGCGGCAACTGCAAGAAAAAGTTAAAGAATAGCAAACCTTTGTTCATTGAGTTCGTCCATTTCTCAAAAGCCTTTAACACCGTTGATCGATCAACCCAATGGAAGGTGCTCAAATATATGGTAGCCCTGACAAATTTACAAATACGGTCAAACAATTTCATGAAAATATGTCTACAGTGGTTTCTGTGGGAGGCGGTACGAGTGTTCCTTCTTCAGTAAGTCATGAAGGTAAACAGGGGTGTGTGCTGGCACCGAATTTATTTGCACTTTACTGCCGTGCTTGAAACACTAAAATTCGCCCTAGTGTGTGAATGTTGTCTGTCTATCTGTGTTGGCCCTGTGATGAGGTGGCCACTTGTCCAGGGTGTACACAGCTTTCCGCCCGATTGTAGCTGAGCTAGGCACCAGCGCCCCCAATGACCCTAAAGGGAATAAGCGGTAGGAAATGGATGGATGGATGGATGCTGTGCTTGAATATAAATCCATCCATTTTCTACCGCACATGGGTGAAGGCGGGGTACACCCTGGACAAGTTGCCACCTCATCGTAGGGCCAAAACAGATAGACAGACAACATTCACACAGTAGGGCCAATTTTAGTGTTGCCAATCAACTTATCCCCAGGTGCATGTCTTTGGAGGTGGGAGGAAGCCAAAGTACCCGGAGGGAACCCAAGCAGTCACGGGGAGAACATGCAAACTCCACACAGAAAGATCCCGAGCCCTGCATTGAATTTAGGACTACTCAGGACCTTTGTATTGTGAAGCACATGCACTAACCTCTGCTCCCCTGTGCTGCCCTGTGCTTTAATATGTGAGTTCCAAAACCACACAAGGTGTGTACATTCAAACTAGGTCAGATGGAAGTTACTTCAACCTTGTGCATCTGCGAGCCGCTTCAAAGACCAATCTGGTCTGTGTAAGATAATTATTATATGCAGATGACTCGGCACTGGTTGCTACAAGCCTGGAAGAAATACAGGAGATAAAGTTAAAAAGTTCAAGTACCAATGATTGTCACACACACACTACTAGGTGTGGCAAAATTATTCTCTGCATTTGACAAGAGCAGCAGCGGTGGCCGCGCCTGGGAATTATTTTTGGTGATTTAACCCCCAATTCCAACCCTTGATGCTGAGTGTCAAGCAGGGGAGGTAACATGGACCATTTTTTATAGTCTTTGGTATGACTCGGACCACCTTTTTTGCGGAAGCTGCAGCCTGCTTTGGATTACGAATAAACACCACTAAAACTGAACTTCTCTAACAACCACCAGTACAACATCAAGGATCTGAGCAGCCTGTCGTTGAAGTAAATGGCGAGACACAAAAGACGACCGACCCCTTCACCTTTCTGGGCACTACTGACACAAAGAAGAATTCAAGTGATGTTGAGGTAGATAGGAGAATCCAAGCAGCTTGTAAGTCCCTTTGGTTTTTTTCACCAGCGGCTCTGGTCACGACATAACATCAAGCTATGCATAAAGATAAAGGTCTACAAAACAGCAGTCTTACCATCAATAATAGTTCTCAGCTCACATTCCAGCATGCAACTGACACTATTTGTCAATTGCGTGCACACACACACACGTATATATATATATACTGTATACACAGTATATATATATATATATATATACACATATATACATACATATGCATACACATATATTATATATATCCATATATATATCTATCTATCTATCTATATATATATATATATATATATAGATAGATACATATATATATATATATATATATATATACATATACATATATATATATATATACATATACATATACATACATATATACATACATATACATATATACATACATATACATACATACACATGTATATATACATATATATATATATACATATATATACATATATATATATACACATATATATACATATATACATACATATATATATACATATCATATATATATATATATATATATATATATAGATATATAGATATATATACATGTACATATACATATATATATATACATATACATATATATACATACATATACATATATACATACATATACACATATACATACATACACATATACATACATACACATGTATATATATACATATATATATATACACACACATATATATACATATATACATACATACATACATATATACACATATATATATACATACATATATACACATATATATATATATAAAAAATATATATATATGTATATATATATACATATACATATACACATACATACATATATCTATACGTACATATATATATTTATATATGTATTTATATATTTATATACATACATATATATATATATACATACATATATATACATATGCATATATACATATATATATATATATATATATATATATATACATACACATATATATACATACACACATACACACACATATATATATATATATATATATATAAACCCTGTTTCCGAATGAGTTGGGAAATTGTGTTAGATGTAAATATAAACAGAATACAATGATTTGCAAATCCTTTTCAAACCATATTCAATTGAATGCACTACAACGACAAGATATTTGATGTTCAAACTCATAAATGTTTTATTTTTTTTTGTGCAAATATTAATTAACTTAGAATTTTATGGCTGCAACACATGCCACGGTAGTTGGGAAAGGGCATGTTCACCACTGTGTTACATCACCTTTTCTTTTAACAACACTCAATAAATGTTTGGGAACTGAGGAAACTAATTGTGCACCGTTATATGTAACAACAAGACCATCTTTTTAAACAGCTCTTTGAAAGGGAGGGTTTCTGAAGATCAAAGAGCCATGAATCCCATCTCTAAAGTCTTGTTTTTATTCAAAACATGCCTTCAAGCAAAGTCAGCAGAACACCGACTCTCCAAATGATTAATTTACATCGGAGCAAAATAAACTGAAGCTTCCCATACAAGTCTCCTCACGTCCTCCCTTCGAAGCAAACCTGCAGCCAAAACTGGTGTGAAATGCAAATCATTTGCAAAAAAAAACCAAAACAAAAACTTGTGTACATGCATAGAGTTTTAATTGTCCCGGTCTGCAGCACATTGCCAAACTGCATTCTCAGCAGAGGAATTGAGAGATTATGTAGTAACTGCAGAGCTTAGTGCTAGAAGGCACTCACACAAAAGGGCATTATTGCGGCAGCACACACAACACTTACCGTGTGTTGCTGTGGACCACTTGTTATCTTCAGACCACAGCTTGGTTGCATGGTTGCCTCCTCACACTGTCGAGTCTGCTGGGAGCAGATGTACAGTGAAACCTTCATTTCGTGCATTTCATTAGACGTCACATGCAGGACGGGGGGAAAGGAGCACTGACGCAATGTGGCTGACATTTTTTTTTAAATACCTAACTTTTTGCAGGGCTACATAGGAACGTAGATGTTGGTCGGTGGTTGGGGTTTGGTACCCCCCCCCCCCCATTTGACATTAAAAAACTAATTTGCAGTGTGAGAAACGCATACCTGCAAGGCTCAACAGAAGGTGACGCGTAATGTGCACTCCTCTCCATCCACGAGCGTGCGTCTCAAAAAGGCGTGCGCGTCACCGGCCGAGCAGGATGCTGTGCGAGGAGTCCCGGTCGAGATAAGATGCAGCAGGACTTGTTTCCCGGCCATAACTTTGCCTCCAGGGGCGGCCCCCGTCCGGTCCGCCTCTTATTGCTTCTTGACTGCACTACCGCCGGCCGGACTGAGCAGGACGAGCCCTCGAGAAGGAGAGGCGTTGCTGTTGCCGGGACGATCACGTGACCGAGACGTCGTTGTGAACTTCATCTCACCGCGCTGTCAATCAATGTCAACTCCATGCAGCTTTGGAAAGGGTCCACCTGCTGCCTGTTGATGTTATTCATTAGTTAAAACATATGTACATGTTCCGGGGAAACCAACTCGAAAAAGAAAAAAAACAACCACACATTCTTAATAAATCAGATTAAGTTCATTATTACTGAGAGTTTTTTTTATTTGTCTTTTTTTATACAGTTATTGACGGACACTGCGGTATTTCCATGTGCTCATTGTGTGTCCGATGTGTTTATTTGAACAAATATCTCTGGTCTGGTGGTCAAGGTCTTTTTAGGAGGCAATCTTGTGAACAGCAACTGTGACAGTCCCATGATTCCTCACCAAAATAGTTCTGGAAACACAAAAACAAAGCATATTCATGGGATACTGTATTTAACTAAGGATCTCCCTTGTAATCAAGTGTCTTCAAATTAGTGTTGTCCCGATACCAATTTTTTGGTTTGATTGATTGATTGACACTTTTATTAGTAGATTGCACAGTACAGTACCTATTCCGTACAATTGACCACTAAATGGTAAATGATAAATGATAAATGGGTTGTACTTGTATAGCGCTTTTCTACCTTCAAGGTACTCAAAGCGCTTTGACACTACTTCCACATTTACCCATTCACACACACATTCACACACTGATGGAGGGAGCTGCCATGCAAGGCGCCAACCAGCAACCATCAGGAGCAAGGGTGAAGTGTCTTGCTCAGGACACAACGGACGTGACGAGGTTGGTTCTAGGTGGGATTTGAACCAGTGTCCCTCGGGTTGCGCACGGTCACTCTTCCACTGCGCCACGCCGTCCCGTAACCCCCGAATAAGTTTTTCAACTTGTTTAAGTCCACGTTAATCAATTCATGGTAATTTTAGTACTGGTACCAACATTATTTAGATACTTTTCTAAATAAAGGGGACCACAAAAATTGCATTATTGGCTTTATTTTAACAACAGCAATCTTATGGTACATTAAACATATGTATATTACTGCAAATTTGTCCTTAAATAAAATAGTGAACATAAAAGACAAGTAAGCAAACAAAGGCTCCCAATTTAGCTCCTGACATATGCAGTAACATATTGTGTCATTTTCCATTCTATTATTTTGTCCATCCATCCATCCATTTTCTACCACTTATTACCTTTTGGGATGGCGGGGGGTGCTGGTGCCTATCTCAGCTACAATCAGGAGAAAGGCGGGTTACACCCTGGACAAGTCACCACCTCATCGCAGGGCCAACACATTATTTTGTCAAAATTTGAAAATTGATTATTAATCTTTTTATTCATTTAAATTTAATATCTGCTTACGTTCTGTTTTAACATGTTTCCATCTACACTTATGTTAAAATGTAATAATCACTTATTCTTCTGTTGTTTGATATTTTACATTAGTTTTGGATGGTACCACAAATTTGGGTCGCTGAATGGTACTTTTCAGAGGCGGTACAGAACCGAAAATGATTCACTAGTATCGCGGTACTATACTAATACCCTTATACCGTACAACCCTACATCAAATACAGCGCTATTCTTTTAAGCTTGTTTTCATTTATTGAGGTTGCGTTGACATTTAAATGTTCATTTACTCGCAGTCACGATTTATTCCAAAAGGTATTTCAATTTTTTTTAATCGTTAAATGTGTATCCTTTGTCTGAAAAATGTTTTATAAAGTTGTGTCAGTGGTGTTATTGACATTTCCGCATGGATACTTTTCAAATTTGAATCGATATAGTACCAATCTACGGTACCAAAGAATCAGTACTCAACGGTAACAATTTTTGGTACTTTTGTGTGTGTTCAAATGTGTTGATATATTTTAATCAACAGAATATGTTTTTATGTAACACTATCTGTTTCATAATGCTACATTTAATATTTCTTAAAATTTTACAGAAAAAAAAGAAGGTAGAATTAGGTATTTCCTTGCTTTAAAATATATGTTGCAACAATAGTTTTAACAATACTACAAATAATACTATTGTCATTTCATTAATTGTATGGTTTAGTTTAGGTTAAGAGCCACATCTTGCAGATAAAAAAGATGAACCATTAATTTCATGTGAATGGTAAATGTTTATAGCTAATAATGCCAAAGTTTTTCAGATCTTCCCATATTACTTTTAAAACTTTTAAAAGTCAACTTTCTATCATTGTTCAATTTTCAGGAGCATATATTTAGTTTTTTTTTTTCTGATAACAATAGTTTTGATCCTAGTGGCCACATATGTGGACAGCACCTTTTAGCTCTTATTTCCAAAAGTGTTTACACTACTGAATTGAGGTCTTATGCCAACATATGGACACTTATAATACTGCTATCTGGTGGTGTCAGAAGAGTATGACATACAATGGAATTCGGAAAAAAAAAAGTGTAAAAATAAAAATTAGCATGTCACTACACATGAAGTCCATGTTTGTGTACTTAGAGACTAAGTACATCATATCAAAAGATGATTTTTAGTTTTTATTCTAATTAGGATCCGATAAATAAAAAAGCATGTAAACAAACAGCTTGGGCTTTAAGAGGTTAATGTTTAATCCACAAGTTGTTTTAATATTTTAATTGCCTGTCACCACAATAACAGAATATTGATAGATTTCTTCTTTTCATAATGTTCACGTTTAATTTAAAAATCATGAATTTAAGTTGTATTAAAAGAGTATGTTTGATAAATTCCAGGGAATTTTTAGAATAAACAATTAGAAGCGTTTATTGTCATTGTACAACAATACAACATAATTGAATTGAATGAAGCTAGCTGCAAGTCAATTTTCGCTTCTTGATTTTACAGTGTTTTACGTAGCGTGACTTTTTTGGTGCTTCCTCATCCAATTGTCTTGCTGTATATTTATTATTGTTGGTTTGTTGTAACTTTGTGTGAAAGTGTGCTGCCTCTTAGCCAGGACTCCCTTGTAAAATACTTTTTAATCTCAACAGGATTTTTCCTGTTTAAATAAAGGTAAATAAAATATAACTAAAATGAGAGTTTATGTGGGCCCTGAACCAAAAGAAGTTTGACACCCTTGATCTACATTATTTTAATCAAATATACATTTAAAAAATTGGAAATGACTGTTTTGGGAACAGCTATGACTCATTATGGTCACTGATTCACATATTGCTGACAAACTGTTATCCTTGCCATACTACCTGTCAGGTGCTGCACGATTTACCTAATTTGAAATCACATTCATGTTTTAATTAGTGCAATAAATAAACGCAAGAGGCTGAGGTTTTTAGTTTTTTTCCCTCTGCCGTCACAGGCATTTGAGTGACAGACATACCGTATTTCCTTGAATTGCCGCCGGGGCGCTAATTAATTTAAAACCTCTTCTCACTCCGGCACTTACCAAAGACATGCAGTAAAAATGTGAGTGTGATGTAAGGTTGGACCTTAAATCAATCAATCAATCAATCAATGTTTACTTATATAGCCCTAAATCACTAGTGTCTCAAAGGGCTGCACAAACCACCACGACATCCTCGGTAGGAAAACTCACACCCAGTGGGACATTGGTGACAATAATGACCCAGTGGGACGTCGGTGACAATGATGACTATGAGAACCTTAGAGAGGAGGAAAGCAATGGATGTCGAGCGGGTCTAACATGATACTGTGAAAGTTCAATCCACAAATCCTACTGAATAGCTCTTAATCTTCTTCCATTTATGCGATTTCAAATTACCGGTATTGAAATCAGCCTCCTCCATTTTGAAAATGATGACAGGGGAAGTGTCACTCGTGACGTCACAAGTTTGATCGGCGGTAATACTAAGCATGCGCTAATTATTTTGGAAAGCGAGTTTGACCCAGCAATAATTCAAGGCAGCCTGCGGCAATTCAAGGAAATACGGTATTTGCCAATAAGAATTGTTGAGCCTCGCATTTCTTCCTCGCTTCAGACAGAGGGAAAAAAGTCTCCCACTGTGCATCACCTGAGCGCATTTATTGTTAATCCTAAAAGAAGAATTAACTGAAGGCAGTGAACCCTCTTTTCAGTCATTCACAATCTTTGTCTCGGTGGGAGAGGAGTGACTCAATGAGACCGCACAAACAGGAAGCAAAGACAAAGCGCCTTGTGACTTGCCACAGAGAAGAGCCGCAAAGTAACAAAAATTGGGAGGAAAAAAAATATGATTACAAGGTCAAATGTTCTGTTGTGGGAATATCCATCCATCCATTTCTTACCGCGTGTCCCTTTTGGGGGTAGCGGGGGATACACCCTGGACAAATCGCCACCTCATCACGGGGCCAACACAGATAGACAGACAACATTCACACACTAGGGCCAATTCAGTGTAGCCAATCAACCTATCCCCAGGTGCATGTCTTTGGAAGTGGGAGGAAGCTGGAGTACCCGGGGGGAACTCACGCAGTCAAGGGGAGAACATGCAAACTCCACACAGAAAGATCCTGAGACAAGGGATTGAACTCAGGACTACTCAGGACTTTCGTATTGTGAGGCATATGCACTAACCCCTGTTTCACCGTGCGGTCCTTGTGGGAATATATCAACTTCAAATCGGATGGGCACTATGGGCCCATAAACACGGACAAACGAGCGAGATGGCAACAAACGAAAAGACAGATGTCCGACCTAGTTTTTACAATTCTGAAAAAAAAAAGCACTTTAAGATGTTTGGTAATTGTTTAAGTAAAATGTTTGTTAACAAAAACAAGAGTTTATTTATTGGTTTATTATTTAGGATCCATCCATCTTCTTCCACTTATCCGAGGTCAGGTCGCAGGGGCAGCAGCCTAAACAAGGAAGCCCAGACGCTTCTCTCTCCAGCCACTTCGTCCAGATCTTCCCGGGGAATCCTGAGGCATTCCCAGGCCAGCCGGGAGACAGTCTTCCCAACGTGTCCTGGGTCTTCCCCGTGGCCTCCTACCGGTCGGACGTGCCCAAAACACCTCCCTAGGGAGGCGTTCGGCTGGCATCCTGACCAGATGCCCCAACCACCTCATCTGGCTTCTCTCGATGTGGAGGAGCAGGGGCTTTACTTTGAGCTCCTACCGGATGGCAGAGCTTCTCACCCTATCTCTAAGGGAGAGCCCCGCCACCCGGCAGAGGAAATTCATTTCGGCCGCTTATACCCGTGATCTCGTCCTTTCGGTCATAACCCAAAGCTCATGACCATAGGTAAAGATGGGAACGTAGATCGACCGGTAAATAGAGAGCTTTGCCTTCCGGCTTAGCTCCTTCTTCATCACAACGGATCGATACAGCGTTCACATTACTGAAGACGCCGCACCGATCCGCCTGTCGACCTCACAATCCACTCTTCCCTCACTCGTGAACAAGACTCCGAGGTACTTGAACTCCTCCACTTGGGGCAGGGTCTCCACACCAACCCGAAGATGGCACTCCACCCTTTTCCGGAAGACAACCATAGACTCTGACTTGGAGGTGCTGATTCTCATCCCAGTCGCTTCACACTCGGCTGCGAACCGATCCAGTGAGAGCTGAAGGTCCTGGCCAGATGAAGCCATCCGAACCACATCATCTGCAAAAAGCAGAGACCTAATTCTGCAGCCACCAAACCGGATCCCCTCAACGCCTTGACTGCGCCTAGAAAATCTGTCCATAAAAGTTATGAACAGAATCGGTGACAAATGACAGCCTTGGCGGAGTGCAACCCTCACTGGAAACGGGTCCGACTTACTGCCAGCAATGCGGACCAAGCTCTGACACTGGTCATAAAGGGAGCGGACTGCCACAATCAGACAGTTCGATACCCCATACTCTCTGAGCACTCCCCACAGGACTTCCCGAGGGACATGGTCGAATGCCTTCTCCAAGTCCACAAAGCACATGTAGACTGGTTGGGCAAACTCCCATGCACCCTCAAGGACCCTGCTGAGAGTATAGAGGTGGTCCAAGGTTCCACAACCAAAATGAAAACCACACTGTTCCTCCTGAATCCGAGGTTCGACTATCGGGCGTAGCCTCCTGTCCAGTACACCTGAATAGACCTTACCGGGAAGGCTGAGGAGTGTGATCCAAGGATAGGTGTAACACACTCTCCGGTTGCCCTTCTTAAAGAGAGGAACCACCACCCCGGTCTGCCAATCCAGAGGTACCGCCCCCGATGTCCACGCGATGTTGCAGAGTCTTGTCAACCAAGACAGCCCCACAGCCTCTAGAGCCTTAAGGAACTCCGGGCGGATCTCATCTACACCCGGGGCCTTGCCGCCGAGGAGCTTTTTAACTACCTCAGCAACCTCAGCCCCAGAAATAGGAGAGCCCACCACAGATTCCTCAGGCACTGCTTCCTCACAGGAAGACGTGTTGGTGGGATTGAGGAGGTCTTTGAAGTATTCCCTGCACCGATTCATAACGTCCGCATTCGAAGTCAGCAGAACACCATCCATTATTTATCCATTATTTAGGATAACAATTCCAATACAATAGTAAACAATTACACAGTAATGGAAGTAAAAGTGTATCTCTTTTTAAATGTTTACTTCTATTAGAATTATCTATCATGATGACATCACATTATAAACACTTTATTTTTTTAAGTTTAAGAGCATGATGCAGACAAAAGCTTTGAGTCTGTCTGCATGTCTAAAGACAGATATTTATGAAAGTAAATTATTGCATAATGTGTGGCACCTTGAAACAAGAGTAAGTTGATTGACAGTCAAAAAGTAACATGTCCTTCCTTCACTCGCTATTTTCACAGTTGTATGCAAATCAAATCCCCAATCATAATTTTGAAGAGACAAATCAAAATTACGTTTTTTTCTTAAAATCGGGTAGTCATACTGCCTGCCAGAGAAAGTAGATAAAGCTTAAAACAGTGTCATTTTCAGGATTACTTTTTAAAATATGTATACTCTATCAACTAAACATAGCTGGAGTAGACAAAGTTGTCCATTAGATGGCAGCATATTCATAAAAACAAATCATAGTTTGACAGGAGTGCTTTCTGGATGCAGATGGATTGTGATGTCTCCACATCGAAGGCCAAAGTAAATAACAACATGACCTCTCTGAACCAATGCAGAAGTGGTTAATCGAGCAAAAGAGAAACAAGTTCGAGTGAAGGCTCACCCTGAGTCAGACTCCAGGCACACAGTAGGAGTGTCTGTTGGGTCTTTTGTGAGAGCTGCAGCTTGTTTAGCCAAAACTGACACAACACCACCATGTTCATCGGAGAGGGAGCCTCTACCTGTTTGCAGTGAAACATAAAACACACAAAAACTGTTTTAAGCGGATTCATGTTTTATCCAATATGGAATGTAAATTCAAAACATCAACAATCCCTTAAAGGAGAACTACACTTTTTTTTTTTTTTTTACATTTTCATTCACAATCATTATAAAAAGACAAGACGATGGATGTATTTTTGCTTTTTAAATGCATTCTAAATAGTGAATAAATGCAATCAAAAGTCCCCTTACAATGGAGACTATGGGAGTCACTCTATTCTGGCTTTAAAGCCCTTTAAAAACATTCAAACACTTCTATTAAGGTTTTATTTTATAGACATGATGTAAGTATATACGTAATGTAGTAACAAGCACATTTATAATAACATGTATAGCATTACTTTAATTAAAGGCATCATGACGTTCGCTTTTTTCCCCAACCACTACATCAATGCTTTCTATTTACTGCAGACTTTTTATGAGAGCCAACAAACATAATAAAACATCACTTCACAATACATTAATATGCCGACTGTTAGGATGTTCATATATTCCCGTTTAGATGAAGAATGACTCATAATCCTTGCAAAGAAAAGGGGAATGGAACCCAGCGTCTTTTCGTGTCGTTCTCGCCATGGGTCTGTATTGGTTGACAAAGTGTACCAACTTGTTGGAATATGTCTTCGCTTTTCTGCTTTCCAGGTCAGAGGAATTATTTTTGATCTAGGATAAAGATTGACGAGCAAGGAAACGAGAAAGCAGCTGATCAGTCAATCATGTCAACATTGGCACGCAAGCTTGTGATCACGGCGCTGATATAAATAGTTTGTCTGCGTTAGCGCTTATAATAACAATATCACCAATACTTTGTTGATATTCAAGTCACAAAATGGAGTATTTTATAGCGTTTTTTGGATGTTTTTTTATTGGGTTTTATAGGCGGAATTGTTGAGCCCCCATTAGCTTCACTGTAAGCACTTTTTTTGCGCTTATTTACGAGCTACAATGCATTAAAAATAAAATGAATGTCTTAATAATGTCTTCATGTCTTTCATAATGATTGTGAACGATATGCAAAATTCCCCAAAAAAGGGTAGTTCCCCTACAACACGCAGGTGTCAAACTCAAGGCATGAGGACCTAACCTGACTCTCGCCAGATCCTTGCAGTTCGCTGAGCTGCACACAAGAATCTGGGACTTCTCAATCAGAGCTGTATTTCAGAAGGCGGGGCCTTGTAAAACAAATCATTGTATGTGATTGGATAAACCACATGTCCGTTATCTTGAATGGCGTGCTACTTTAACCACTCACATCGAAATCAACCCGTGACGCTGATGAAATCCAAAACAGGACAGCCGACATATTGGATAACGACAGAGTGAAAAGTAAAATAAATACCTTCAAAACCGTTCTCTGTTCACTTTTAAAGAATTAATATTCTCTCTCTCTCTCTCTCTCTCTCTCTCTCTCTCTCTATATATATATATATATATATATATATATATATATATATACATATATATATATATATATATATATATATATATATATATATATATATAAAATCCATTCATGAATGAGTACATCCGTTCAGTCACCGTGTTCAATGGAGAAGTCTGATCTGCAAAATTTGCAGGCAGCATACCCCTTCCCCTGCGAACTGTCCTGGATGAACTGAAATTATTTTTTCCAATCATTTTGGAACTTGCAAGTATACCTCTTCTTCTTACTCGACGTCGCCATTTCTCTTCTTTCTTCTTCGTCTCTGTTATGTTTTTGGACATTACTACTTTCCGTAGTTTTGAAGCAATGCATAATGGTAATCCGGATGATGTGTGTCAGTGTATTAACGTGCCGGCTGGAATAAACTGACGCTGAGAAATAACTCCTGGCCTGCCTACTTTATGGGTTATAGATAAACTTATGGATAACGGTGATAAATGTGTGTGAGTTTTCCTTGCCCTTTTGTGGGTTCTTCCGAGGATGTTGTAGTCGTAATGATTTGTGCAGTCCTTTGAGACATTTGTGATTTGGGGCTATATAAATAAACATTGATTGATTGATATATATAATAGTCTCCTTTTCAGGTGAGAGAGGACGCTAAAGGGAGTGCCTTTAAGGCATGCCCCCAATATTGTTGTCCGGGTGGAAATTGGGAGAAATTCGGGAGAATGGTTGACCCTGCAGATTTTCGTGAGGAGCACTGAAATTCAAGAGTCTCCCGGGAAAATCAGGCATGGTTGGCAAAGAATGCCATAAACATAACTTGAAGGCGACTGTATTGGATTGCATCATAAAGTTTAAGAAAATGACTCATTTTGAACAGATCATTGGTATGTGCTCTATATGGGGCATAATGTATAATTCTAATTGCCTTTTTCTGGAGATTAAATATCGGTTCAATAGTGTCCTTTTAGGTGTGTCCCCCAAACTTCAGCGCAATACTGTAAATGCGGCAATATAAGAGCTAAGTAAATCGTTTTTAGAGAATTTTGTAATGTGAATATGTCACCTTCGGTCACGTGATGTTTAATGTACGGCCATATTTTGTTTTAAACATGATAGGTTGATTGGCAACACTAAATTGGCTCTAGTGTGAAATGTGAGTGTGAATGTTGTCAGTCTAAGTTGGCCCTGCCATGGGGTGGCGACTTGTCCAGGGTGTACCCCGCCTTATGCCCAAATGCAGCTGAGATAGTCTCCAGCACCTCTCACAACCTCGAAAGGGACAAACGGTACAAAAATGAATGGATGGATGTTCGATTATATATATGGTTTTCAATGTTACACTACTGGTAATCTTTTCTTATCTAAATATATCTAAGTTACATGTAGGCTGCGTCGTGTTTGTGACACACAACCACTGGGCTGGGAAACATTTGATTTGCTAAGAATCCCAAAACAACTACTTACAGCCCAGGTTGTGTCCTTGCTGATCCGTACAAAGCACACCCACCACTGCTGGGTTTTTCATGCTGCATCAGTAAAAGACAGGCACAACGAAATTATCATGTGTAAAGACAAAAGTTACACAGTCAAGCACAGAGCAATGATGATTCAAATAATTGAATTTACTAACGTGTCGTCGAGGTGTTGCTCTAAGGTCGACTCCATTCTAAATCAGCCAAAACCCACCAAGTACTGACGCTTAATTTAAGAACCTATGTTGTTTTGACGGGCTTCCGGTTTGAGTCAGCTGACTGTGACGTCACTACGAGTCAACGCGAAGAACAAAGAGCAAAAAACGCGATTGCTTTTTATTTTCTATTTATTCAAATTGAATACTACACATAGACTCTCTGTATCCATCAGGAAATTATTTTATTTAATGCTGTTTAATAAAATATATAGTCATGGACGCTTAAAAATGATTCTTTTGCCTCGTGAATGTGAATTTTATTTTTGTAGGGCCTATCCATCCATCCATTCTACCGCTTATTGCAATGTGTAGGATTTATTACATTTTTTAAAAATCGATGAAAACAATATTAATGAACACCCAAAACCCAAAAACTAATCAGAAGCTGTATTAAAACAATACATAAGTCTTTCATCACAACATTTAATAAGTGAATAAGAATGATAAGTTATCTAGCATTCATATTTTGAATCTCCAAGTATTTCTAATACAGATTAGGGCAGTGGTTCTCAAATGGGGGTACAAGTACCCCTGGGGGTACTTGAAGGTATGCCAAGGGGTACGTGAGATTTTTTAAAAATATTATAAAAAATAGCAACAATTCAAAAATCCTTTATAAATATATTTATTGAATAAAACTTCAACAAAATATGAATGTCAGTTCATAAACTGTGAAAAGAAATGCAACAATGCAATATTCAGTGTTGACAGCTATATTTTTTTGTGGACATGTTCCATAAATATTGATGTTAAAGATTTATTTTTTTGTGAAGAAATGTTTAGAATTAAGTTGATGAATCCAAATGGATCTCTATTACAATACCCAAAGAGGGCACTTTAAGTTGATGATTACTTCTATGTGTAAAAATTTTTATTTATAATTGAATCACTTGTTTATATTTCAACAAGTTTTTTTTAAATTTATTTTTTAATCTTTTTTTCCAAATAGTTCAAGAAAGACCACTACAAATGAGCAATATTTTGCACTGTTATACAATTTAATAAATCATAAACTGATGACATAGTGCTGTATTTTACTTATTTTCAACCAAAAATGCTTTGCTCGGATTAGGGGGTACTTGAATTAAAAAAATGTTCACAGGGGGTACATCACTGAAAAAAGGTTGAGAACCACTGGATTAGGGGATCAATGTAAGTGTCACAGCGCGGTCTTGAACCCACAATACTTCCACAGCAAGATTCAACACTCTGTCTGGCAGCATGCCAGGACATGCCCGCACGCTCTGAGTACTTCACACCCACGCTTCGCCGCAGCAGTAGACTGACAGCAATCAGCCCACCTGACAGCAATCAGGAGGACTGCATAGTTAAAAAAAAATGTTTAGTTTATTAAGGATCCCCATTAGTCTACACCGCAGTGGAGACTATTCTTCCTGGGGTCCTAAAGGCATAAAGGCCAGTCACTCCTTGGAACCTGTGCTGGAACGTCATTAACACTCTGTAGTAAGTATTACGTCTCTGGCTTCCCTCTCGTTGTCCTCGCTCTTGTTCTCCGTGTCCCTTATTGTCTTGTTGACTCTTGTCCCTTGTTTTCCTCGCAGTGCCCGCTGTGTTCCGTGTGCTTGAGTTTTGACCCTCAACCTCCATCTGGATTTTGGACTGTCTCCCTCGAACTTCGACCCTTGTTTGGACACGACCCCTTGTCGCTTCTCTCCTGCCCTCGACCTCCTGCCTGTCCCTGGACTTCCCTTTTGCCTCGCCCTCTTGGATTGAAAGAAGATTTCATCCATCACGCACGTACAACATCCTCCGGTATTATTTACATTGTTAATTTCACAATTAGTCCTGCAACCAACACATCGAGTAGCATGCACATCCCAGACAATCATCAAAGGTTACAATAAACCTAGTAACCTGAGTTTCTTCGCGGTGTCGTCTCCTTCCACCCCTCACGTACATAACAGTACGATGTTACATCATGTCACTTATTTTTTGCAATTTTGACTCATGTTCTTCAAGCCAGTTCCAGTATGCAAGGAGAGCCATGTAAAAGTATAACAAGCTATTTTAATCTCCTTTTTTTAATGGAATTTTCCAATAAAGGTTTCCTCTCTGGGGCAGCACGGTGGCACAGGAGTTAGTGCATGTGCTTCACAATACGAAGGTCCTGAGTAGTCCTGAGTTCAATCTTTGTGTGGAATTTGCATGTTTTCCCGGTGACTGCATGGGTTTCCTCTGGCTACTCCGGTTTCCTCCCACCTCCAAAGACATGCACCTGGGGATAGGTTGATTGGCAACACTGAATTGGCCTTAGTGTGTGAATGTTGTCTTTCTATCTGTGTTAGCCCTGCGATGAGGTGGTGACTTGTCCAGGGTGTACCCCGCCATTTGCCCGAATGCAGCTGAGGTAGGCTCCAGCACCCCCCTCGACCCTAAAAGGGACAAGTGGTGGAAAATGGATGGTTGGGGTTCTTCTCTGCTCTGACATACCGAACAGTGACCAACAATCAGATTACAACTTGAGCAAATGATGCTTTTGAAAAAGTAAATCTCTGTCAAAGGTTCAATTATCATAACCGCTTGGGCATACATGAAATCCTAGGTCAGAGTTAGTGGGTGCAAACATTATTTCCAGTGAACACTCACCATTAAAACGTTGAACCACTGTAAAAATAAAGTGCCATATTGATCATATTATATTGCATAAATAATATGCGCATAAAGCAAGATCCCAAAAAAATGTGAGCATTATTTTGATGGATGATGTTAATGTATTTTCTTTAAAACTTTGCTGTAGGCTGCAAGGCTATGTGCTCTCACCTTGTAGATTGTTTTCTGCTATCTGCCTCAAGACAGGCAGGCCTCAGAGCGGCTGCTGACAGGGCAGAAATGAGTGGATATAATTATGTGGGAGGAATCCATCACCGGCACTGCAGCATGAGGCTAATGTCCTGCTCACTAAACCTCTGGTCTCATCTTGAACTTAAATCAACCACACACACACACACACACACACACACACGCACACACACACACACACACACACACACTTCATCGATAACATAGCAGAACATAGCAGTAGACTGGTTTGCTGCGAGCGATCACTTTGTAACTTCACAAAATCAGCAAAAAAGCAAATTCCAAGCAGGCAGTTGACAAATAGTTGACATACTGTACCAACATCACCAACATTAGTCACTCCCACACAATTTGATGTAACTATGATGCAATAACTGTATTAAAGATATCTGGAACTAAAAAACAATATTGATTTCCATCAAATAACTGAACTAAACATATCACAAGACTTGATTATCATTTTTTATAAAAAACTTTTTCCACCAAGTACCACCTGAGAAAAACTTGGCTCTTCAAGTACCACCATAATGGCCAACATTAATATACAGTAGATTAGTAGGCCTAAGTATTAATTGTAAACTGTCACGGCGTGGGCGCATTCCTTCCATTCACACTCCGCCCTGCGGCGCGCTGCTCTACGCGCAACTATCAGAATCAGAAATACTTTATTATTCCCTGAGGGGAAATTCAAATTTTCAGCACAATCCCATTCGAGAGCAGACAAACATTACAGGGAGACGGAACAAGATTGCTGACTGGACTGCCAACTTCCGACGCCCCCTCCAAAAAAGCTGAGATACAGGTCAACATTGGGTGGGAAAAAAAAAAAATGGTCAAAGCCTGGGCCCCTGGAGAGGAAGCCCAGGCTGAGGCCAAGGGAAAAAAATATATACTCATAGCCATAGCACACATCCCTCTTACCAGCCGTGGCCATGCCTCAGAAGTGCTTCCATATCAGCAATCAACGCAGCTCATGCTGTTGAGGACGCCGCACACTATTTAGACCGGCGCGGCCTGATTTCCAGTGCCAGAACATAGCCATCTGTATGGTACAGTGTTTTACGTTTCTACCTCTCTCTCTGCGTTTATGCCCTTGATGTTTTCATCACTTGAACTTCTGGTTGTTTTTCCCTCGGCCCGCAGTACCCCTCTGTCCCCTCAGCTCACTGTGTGTCTCAATTCCCCCGGACTTCCCCTGAATCTCTTGCTTCTTCCCCGGATCTCGACCTCTTGCCTGCCCACGGACCCTGTCGCCTCTCTCCTGCCCTCGACCTCTCGCCTGCCCATAGACTTCCAAGCAGGCCTCGCCCTCTTTGGACTTCCGCACTCTTCTCAACACGCGCCTTCAACACTTGCCAGTAACAATCTCCAGTTTAATACATCACATAATCTTACACCATATCTTTAGTCTAGTTCATACCCTGATTATAATAAACACACCTAAGGCTAAATCGTTCACCCTTTCTCTGTACTGTCTCCTTTCACCTGGTACCGTTACATAAACAAGGTTGAGGTTTTATTTAACAAGTATATTTAAAGGGGAACAACACTTTCTTTTAAAATTTTGCCTATCGTTCACAATCATTATGAAAGACATGATGACGGATGGATAAAAAAGAAAAAATGCATTGTAAATATTAAATAAACATGAATAAAAGTCTGCTTACAGGTTATTGGGTGCCAATGAGAGCTCCACTATTTCGCCCATAAAATCCAATAAATAACCATTCAAAAACCGTCAACAATACTACATTAACATTTCATGACTTGGATATTAACCAAAGTAGTAGTGATATTGTTATTATCAGCGCTAACACAGAAAAAGTAATTATGGCATCACCCTGATCACTCTCGTGCGTCCCTATGTTTACATTATCGGGTGGTCTACTGCTTCCTCGCTTCCTTGCTCCATGTAAGTTTATTGTAGATCATGAATCGTGCATCTGACCTGGACAGAAGAAGTGTAAGTAGGTATTGTGATAAGTTAACACACTTTGACAGCCATTAAGGATCTGAAACTGGCGAAGATGACACAAACAGACGCTTGGTACCCCCCGCGCCCACCACCACCCCTTTTCTTTGTGAGGACTATGTATCATTCTTCATCTAAATGGGAATATATGAACTCCACAGCAGTTGAAGTCCTAATGACAGCAGACCTTATGCAGTAAGTGATATTTTATCATGTTTTGTCTTTATACATCAAACTTTGATTTAATTTAATGCACGATTTGTACTCATACATATTCATGGAAAATAAATGGTTCACAAACACTATGCACCACAAGGGTCAAAGAGACAATCCAGGAACATTTAGAAGCGGCTAAGAATACGAAAAATGTATATGAAATGACCTGTTATTTCTAATTCGACATTTTACATGTGCTTATTCATGTAAAATGAATGAGCGGCACCTTCCACACAGCAACTGCAAGTGGGCTGCGTTTAGGGAAGGGCGGCCCTGTGTGTGTGTGTGTGTGTGTGTGTGTGTGAGGGTTTAACAGAAATGTCAATCTCAATTCCAAGCAGGAAAATTATGATTCAGATTTTGCCAGTGTTGTGCAGCACCCCGTTATGAAAATGCAGGCATGAGTAAGCTCTTTATGACAAAGTTCTGGAGAAAAAAAAGTCTAATTGAGTTTGAGCAACAGAGCTGGAGTCCACTTCCCTCCACAGACAGTTTGGATTAACTATTATTTTGATTTCTTAATTACATTTTTTTGCCGGCATGGTCCACGATTATTTCAAAACTGATATGGTTAAAAACTTGAGCAGACAATAAATGTAAACAAATTGCAATTTCCTCTACCAAAGACACCATAGCCTGCATTTCATCATTTTCCTTTTGCATTTCCTAAAGCAACTGAAGGAATACACCATTAGAAGACAACGCAAAATAGAATGATTTTGGCTTAGCTTCTTTTTCTGCTCTATTTGTTCATTTCTAGTAGGTTTTGGCTCAGTCTTTTTCCCCTTGAGAGTGCTCGAATCTTTTACATTTTCTCCATCCAAACTCCGACCAAAAGCCGTCTTTTTGTAAATAAGAATTGTTAAAATGAATCAGAATTGTTAAAATGATGCAAAATAGACTCCTCTCACATTTTGCACAGGTCAATTTGATTGGAAAGGTTCATAACTTCTCTTATATTCTCATCATTTGGATATGTATGCATGCTGGCCTCTTCCTTAATGGATTTGCTACAACCTGCAACAACGCATCTAGCAGATATATTTGCTAACTCCTTCAAATTTTCAAGGAAAATAAAATGATTTGGGATGAAGATGATGATATTCTGTAGGTGACGTCAGCAGGCTGATGCAGGCCCACCCATACTTTGGAGCTAAAAGTGGGTGTTCCAAAATATGAATAAACTTGCTAAAAACATGGCTTTAATCATTACTGTATATATTATGGGGGGCGTTCCATGTGGATATCATGTTTAGGTCCAGAACTATGAAATAAGTGCCTATGTTGTCAACATTTTAATTGTAATTTATTTACACACTTATAGCAATCTAAACAGGTAGGTCATTGCCATTGTGCTGTGTTTTGGTAAATTGTCATTAAATGGAGAAATAATTAACACTTCTAGAATTAGTAATAATTGAAGCAAATATTAAGAGTTGAAGCAAAAATTATTTCACCCTTTTGCGGGATATTCAAAATCATGTGAACAAATCACTGATACAGTGCATCCAAAAAGTATTCACATCACTTCACTTTTTCCACATTTTGTTATGTTACAGTCTTATTCCAAAATTAAGTACATTCAGTTTTGTTTTCAAAATTCTAAAAATAATACCCCATGATCACAAAGTGATGTGAATGTTACTATTAATATGTTTTTGCAAACTTAACATAAAAAAATTAAAATAAAAAGGCATCGTGGAAGTTGCTTCTTAGCGGTCCCACTGACAGACACTTCACAGGAAAAAGTTGAACAAAGTTTTTAATGTACTAACCCCGTTTCCATATGAGTTGGGAAATTGTGTTAGACGTAAATATAAACGGAATACAATGATTTGAAAATCATTTTCAACCCATATTCAGTTGAATATGCTACAAAGACAACATATTTGATGTTCAAACTGATAAACTTTTTTTTTTTGTAAACAATCCTTAACTTTACAATTTGATGCCAGCAACACGTGACAAAGAAGTTGGAAAAGGTGGCAATAAATACTGATAAAGTTGAAAAATTCTCATCAAACACTTATTTGGAACATCCCACAGGTGTGCAGGCTAATTAGGAACAGGTGGGTGTCATGATTGGGTATAAAAGCAAATTCCACGAAATGCTAAGCAATTCACAAACAAGGATGGGGTGAGGGTCACCAATTTGTAAGCAAATTGTCGAACAGTTTCAGAACAACATTTCTCAATGAGCTATTGCAAGGAATTTAGGGATTTTAACATCTACGGTCCGGAAAATCTTCAAAATGTTCAGAGAATCTGGAGAAATCACTGCACGTAAGCGATGATATTACGGACCGTTGATCCCTCAGGTGGTACTGCATCAAAACAGACATCAGTGAGTAAAGGATATCACCACATGGGCTCAGGAACACTTTATAAAACCACTGTCAGTAACTACAGTTGGTTGCTACATCTGTAAGTGCAAGTTAAATCTCTGCTATGCAAAGCAAAATCCATTTATCAACAACACTAAGGAACGCCACTGGCTTCGCTGGGCCCGAGCTCATCTAAGATGGACTGATGCAAAGTGGAAAAGTGTTCTGTGGTCTGACGAGTCCACATTTCAAATTATATTTGGAAACTGTGGACGTAGTGTCCTCCGGACTAAAGAGGAAAATAACCATCCGGATTGTTATAGGAGCAAAGTTCAAAAGCCAGCATCTGTGATGGTATGGGGGTGTATTAGTGCCCAAGGCATCTGTAACTTACACATCTGTGAAGGCACCATTAATGCTGAATGGTCCATACAGGTTTTGGAGCAACATATGTTGTCATCCAAGCAACCTTTCCATGGATGCCCCTGCTTATTTCAGCAAGACAATGCCAAGCCATGTGTTACAACAGTGTGGTTTCGTAGTAAAAGAGTGCGGGGACTTTCCTGGCCCGCTTGCAGTCCAGACCTGTCCCCCATCGAAAATGTGTGGCGCATTATGAAGCGTAAAATACGACAGCGGAGACCCCGCACTGTTGAATGACTGAAGCTCTACATAAAACAAGAATGGGAAATAGTTCCACTTTCAAAGCTTCAACAATTAGTTTCCTCAGTTCCCAAATGTTTATTGAGTGTTGTTGAAAGAAAAGGTGATGTAACACAGTGGTGAACATGTCCTTTCCCAACTACTTTGGCACGTGTTGCAGCCATGAAATTCTAAGTTAATTATTATTTGCAAAAACAAATAAAGTTTATGAGTTTGAACATCAAATATCTTGTCTTGTCTTCAGTGCATTCAACTGAATATACAATAGGTTGGAAAGGATTTGCAAATCATTGTATTCCGTTTATATTTACATCTAACACAATTTCCCAACTCATATGGAAACAGGGTTTGTACACAGATTTTCTCCAAGTCTTTCTCCCGCAGAACGTGACTTTCCAGTCACGTCCGTATCTTCTCTTCCCCCCTGCTCTCGGCCGCTCAATGTTAAAGACAACAGGTGATTAGATTAACACGTACCACCTGGGAAATCCGATGGTGCTTGTCCTTAGCACCATAGACAGAGGCGGTGACCTTTGCTTCTGTAGGCGCGCTGGCCACACCTCCTTCCACAGGCATGTACATCAGTATTCACTGTCTTTGCTGTATACTTTGTTGATTCACCTTTGGGAGCAAGTACAGCCTCAAGTCTTTATGAATGCAATGCCTCAATCTTTGGGTGGTTTTGCTCTGTCCTGTTTGCAGCACCTCTCAAGTTCCATCAGGTTGCTGCATACATCTTAGTCTAGTCAGTGAGATGACTAAGATCCCGATAGTCACTCTGTCAGAACTACAGCGTACATGTGTGGATATAGGAGAATCTTCCAGAAGGACAACCATCTCTGCAGCAATGCATCAATCAGGCGTGTATGTAGAGTGGCCAGACAGAAGCCATTTCTCAGTGAAAAGCTTTCTACAATGCACCTGAAAGACTCTCAGACCACGAGAATCCACATTTTCTGGTGTGATGAGACAAATATTGAACTCTTTGGCGTGAATGCCAGGCATCAGGTTTGAAGAAACCAGGCACCGCTCATCCCCAGGCCAAAACCATCCCTATAGTGAAGCAGGGTGGTGGCAGCATCATGCAGTGGGTATGTTTTTCAGCGGAGGGAACTAGGAGACTAGTCAGGATAGATGGAAAGATGAATGCAGCAATGTAAAGAGACATCCTGGATGAAAACCAACTGTTGCAATCCGCTGCACGGATCGTTTGTTGTTTGGATTTTTGAGTTTGTTTTGAGCACTACCTTGTTTTGTATTCATCACCATGGCTACTTCATTTGTTTGACCTGCACTGGCGCCTCATGCACACCTGTTTTGGATTGTTATGTTAGTATTTAAGCCCGCCTGCTACCTGAGTTCAGTCTGGATATTTTGTTTGCTTCATGCAACAGTTGCGTTAGAAATTCTCTTTTGTACAGTATGTACTCTGCTAAGTCTTAGCTTAATTGACGCACGTTCGGCATGCGGTTCAGTGGACTTTTGAACTCGATTTGTGCTACCGTTAGCATTTCGCTTTCCGTGCATTGGCACACCTTTGTTTTACCCTTTGTACAAGTGTTATATTGTTATATTAAAACAAGCTCATACCTGCAATCCTGTCTGCTCCAGTCCTGTAGCATCCGGGGGTGACCACTCACGCGCACCACAATGCGTCGCGCACGCAACACCAACACTTTCCATACCGATTTGAGACTGTATTTTCTGCCAAAGGTGCATCAATGAAATATTTAGCAAATGTTATGAACACTTATGTACATGTGATTTTTACTTTTTTTATATTTCAAACCTTTGCTAAAAACTAACAAACAAAAAAAACCTTCCCATTGTCATTATGGGGTATTGTCTGTAGAGTTTTAAGGACAGCAATTAATTTATTCAACTTTGGAATAAGACTGTAACATAACAAAATGTGGAAAAAGAGAAGTGCTGTGAATACTTTCTAGATGCACTGTAAGCTTGTGTACTATTTTAGTTTGTTAAATTGTGAGTGGATTTGATTGAGGGATTTAACACAAATCAAACCAACTCATTATTATCTATATTTGATGGGTATTGGACCACTTTGAACAGGAGAAGGAAAATAATATCACAAAGAAAATATCTCAATATTAGGTATTGACTACTTAATTGTGTAAACGGCACCAAATAGAACTTCATGTTGGAATGAATGCACCGGGTCTCTCTTTTTAACAGATGATATATAATAATATTATAATATCCATCCATCCATTCATCCATCCATTTTCTACCCCGTATTCCCTTCGGTAACGCGGGGGCCGCTGGAGCCTTTCTCAGCTTCAATTGGGCGGAAGGCGGCGTACACCTTGGACAAGTCACCCCTTCATCGGAGGGCCAACACAGATAGACAGACAACATTCACACTCACATTCACACACTAGGGGCCAATTTGGTGTTGCCAATCAACCTATCCCCAGGTGCATGTCTTTGGAGGTGGGAAGAAGCCGGAATCCCCTTAGGGAACCCACACTGTCACGGGGAGAACATGCAAACTTTACACAGAAAGATCCCGAGCCCGGGATTTGAACTCAGGACCTTTGTATTGTAAGGCAGACGCACTATTCCCTGTTCCACGGTGCTGCAACATATACTGTTTATATAGACCAGGGGTCACCAACCTTTTTGAAACCAAGAGCTACCTCTTGGAAGCTGATTAATGCGAAGGGCTACCAGTTTGATACACACTTAAATAAATTGCCAGAAATAGCCAATTTGCACAATTTACCTTTAACAAATACATCTATCTACCAGTATATATAAAAAAATGGGTATTTTTGTCTGTCATTCCGTCGTACATTTTTTTTTCCTTTACGGAAGGTTTTTTGTAGAGAATAAATTATGAAAAAAACACTTAATTGAACGGTTTAAAAGAGGAGGAAACAGGAAAAAAAAGAAAATTTAATTTTCGAACATAGTTTATCTTTAATTTTGATTCTTTAAAATTCAAAATTCAACCAAAAAAAAAAAAGAGGAGGAAAAACTAGCTAATTCGAATCTTTTTGAAAAAATAAAAAAAATAATTTATGGAATATCATTAGTAATTTTTCCTGATTAAGATTAATTTGAGAATTTTGATGACATGTTTTAAATAGGTTAAAATCCAATCTGCATTTTGTTAGAATATATAACAAACTGCACCAAGCTATATTTCTAACAAAGAAAAATCATTATTTCTTCTAGATTTTCCAGAACAAATTTCTTTAAAGAAATTCAAAAGACTTTGAAAAAAGATTTAAATTTGATTCTCAAGATTTTTTAGATTTGCCTGAATACTTTTTTTTAATTTTAATTATAAGTTTGAAGAAATATTTCACAAATTTTTTTTGTCGAAAAAACAGAAGTTACTCTTTACAATAAAAAAATAAATTTAATTGAACATTGATTTAAATTGTCAGGAAAGAAGAGGAAGAAATTTAAAAGGTAAAAATGTATATATGTGTTTAAAAATCCAAAAATTATTTTTAAGGTTGTATTTTTTCTCTAAAATTGTCTTTCTGAAAGTTATAAGAAGCAAAGTAAAAAAATATATATATATATTTAAACAAGTGAAGACCAAGTCTTTAAAATATTTTCTTGGATTTTCAAATTCTATTTGAGTTTTGTCTCTCTTAGAATTAAAAATGTCGTGAAAAGCGAGGCCAACTTGCTAGTAAATAAGTACAATTTAAAAAATAGAGGCAGCTCACTGGTAAGTGCTGCTATTTGAGCTATTTTTAGAACAGGACAGCGGGCTTCTCATCTGGTCTTTACGGGCTACCTGGTGCCTGCGGGCACCGCGTTGGTGACCCCTGATATAGACGGTGAAAATAATCATTGTCTATGTACAGAGTATATGTTGGAATGGGAAACAAAGGGCATCCTTGGTTGCATTCATTCCAATATAAACATTCCAACAATATAATAGTATTTCAAAAAGTGTGTCTTGATATTCAGGCTCATTCCAGGTAAGGAATCATTGTGTCCTGTCGTGACCGCAAAATGTCATGTTTTCATCACACCTGTGCCCCATTGGCTCCCAGGAGTGTCTGACTCATCAGGGACGACACGAACATCATCCCATGTTGAGGTTTCCATATTTGTGCTATTTTTGTCAATCACTCGAGTCACAGAAAGAGATGCGTCAAAATTCATGTCAGAGGTGAAGATAGATCAACAAGTAGAGGAACCTCTGTCCTCATGTAGATTAATGTAAGCGTGTGATGAGACAAGCGTGGGGATATCTCACACACAGAGGGGTGGGAGTTGGACGTGGGGTGAATCGGGTGAGTGGAGGAGGTGGATAAAGAGAGGAGCCTGAGTTACTTCCCACTCTGCTGACTTCTGGAGAGCTTCATGAGCAGCAGGGGTGCAAAGGATCCATCCTGAGGTAAAGGGAAGACCACCGTTGTCCTGTGCTGAGAGTGCTGCGGGTTGCCCTGGTAGACCGTCATGAGCTTCAGAGCAGTGCTGCTGTCCTTCGTCCTCATGTCTCTGAGCTGGTCCAATGCAGCTGTCATCACAGGAGTGAGTGACAACCTTCTGTTTATTCTAATAGCTGTTTTTTTAAACATATATTTTTAAAACATATTTTTAGTGTTATTTGTATGGGTCATTTTCAGGTATTTTAAAATGAGGTGATTGTAGCCCATTCAGAAAGGACCCGTAGGTCAAAAGTACCCCCCAAACATATCATAATTATAATTATTTTGTTAGGATCTGTTTTTGGATTTAACTTCAGCAAAATTGCAAAGAATCAAGCGTCACACCTCTTGACAAACTACCTTAAGTTTTCCTTGTCTGTATGCAAATTAAATCAAAATAAATGAAAAAAAAAGCAAAAATATACATCAATTACAATTGTTTTTTACATTGATGAATTTGCAAATGGTTATATATTCTTGAAACATATCTACCTGTTGATCATATACACTGTAAAAACAAAAGATACCAGGAATTCACAGGATTTACCACTATTTTTTCATAGTAAAATACGGTAATCAAAATGTAATGTCGCATTACATCGAATGACTGTACAAATTACGACGGCCTCATATTTTAGAACAATTCCCTTCTATTTCACAGTGAAATGCTGTAATGATGGTCCTCTGTAATATCACAACAAATTACGGTAAATTCAAACTGATTGGCCTCTTAAAGGGTTCCATAGACTACGTTGTACACTCTTATGCTGTTAAAATAAGAAAGTAATCAAAAAAAAAACAAATTCATTTTGAAGTTACAGCATCCATCCTTCCATTTTCTACCGCTTGTCTCTCTCTGGGTAAGAGGGCACTAGAGCCTATCCCAGCTGCATTCGGGCGGAAGGCTATGTACACCCTGGACAAGTCACCACCTCATCGCAGGACCAACACAGATAGACAGACAACATTCACACTCATATTCACACACTAGGGCCAATTCAGTGTTGCCAGTCAACCTATCTCTAGGTGCATGTCTTTGGAAGTGGGAGGAAGCCGGAGTACCCATGCAGTTACATGCAGACTACACGCGTAAAGACCCCGAGCCCGGGGATATACTTGTAATTCTATTATATTTAATTATAAAAGAACAAATGTAAAGTTGCAGCATTTAGTTGTAACTTTATTGTAACTAACTGTTAAATAACATCTCTGCAGTTACAGTAAATTGCTCTAAAGTTATTTCACAGTAGATTACTGTAAATGTTACACTGCAAAAAAGAGCTGACAAAATATAAGATAAAAACACTAACATTAGTAAGTAAGTATTATTATTAAAATTACCATATTATTATTATTATTATTATTAGTGAAATGATCCGTACATGCAGCCAGTTAATTTTACTTCATAGAACAGCTTACATTGAGATTTGTATATCTATACATTAGCAGAACTTTTAAGATAGAAATACGTTTTTTATTCTGAAAACAAAAATTATTCATCTTGAAATTCTTAAATTAAGTATCCATGGGATTTTACAGAATCTTTAAACAAGATTTATATGTGGGGAAAACCAAAATATTTTAATTTGAATAGTTTTTTTTCTTAATTTTAACATGTTTAAACTAGAAAAAAATTATTCATGCTAAAATTAAAAATATGATAATAGGTCATTGATTAAAAATAAGAAAATAGCTCTTAAAACAGGGGAAAAGTCTAGATTTTTTTTTTTATCTTGATGAGTGGCAACTAATTTGCAGTGTACTGTAAAGGAAAGCAATTATTATCCATCAGTTTGCTATGATTTAACAATGCCATTTTTTTTACTGTATTCATGTGAGCTTCTGAGCTTCAGTATCAATACAATCAAAATGCATACACTTGAATGTGCAATAAATCCAAAAAGCACAGTCACTTTTCTTGATAAATGAAGTCGAATGTAATTACACATGACAGCATGAAGACCACATCCTCCTCCTCCGCCTCCTCATTCACGTCCACTGGAAACACAAGTGGAAATTATATCATTCCTGTGATTGATACTCATTCATAAATAGATTAAGGAGATGACTTGACAGGACAAATGTACGTGGGTGCATGGAAGCAAAAATACAATTCAACCAAAGCAGGTTATATGGTCATTTGTGCTAACACAGTATGGATTTATTGGCATCAATAACGTCTCATCTGACTGTTCTTTAAATCTGGTTGACTCTTTCTCCTGCAGGCTTGTCAGAGAGACATACAGTGTGATTTTGGTACGTGCTGTGCAGTCAGTCTATGGCTGAGGGGTCTGAGGATATGCGTCCCCAGAGGCATGGAAGGGGATGAATGCCATCCGCTGAGCCACAAGGTGCACAACAAATGAGATATTTAATCCTCACTGCATTACGCTCTATAATTCTCTCTGGCTAGTACTAGGAAGCTGACAGAAGTCTTTAAAAATGCTGCTGATAACGTCACAAGCTATTGATCTTCTACACCGTGCAGCAGGGCCACACATCATTTAGATCAGTGGTTCTCAAATGGGGGTACGCGTACCCCTGGGGGTACTTGAAGGTATGCCAAGGGGTACGTGAGATTTAAAAAAAAATATTGTAAAAATAGCAACAATTCAAAAATCCTTTATAAATATATTTATTGAATAATACTTCAACAAAACATGGTTGTAAGTTCATAAACTGTGAAAAGAAATGCAACAATGCAATATTCAGTGTTGACAGCTAGATTTTTTGTGGACATATTCCATAAATATTGATGTTTAGAATTAAGTTGATGAATCCAGATTGATCTCTGTTACAATCCCCAAAGAGGACACTTTAAGTTGATGATTACTTCCATGTGTAGAAATCTTTATTTATAATTGACTCACTTGTTTATTTTTCAATACGTTTTCAATTATTTTTATATCTATTTTTCCAAATAGTTCAAGAAAGACTACTACAAATGAGCAAGATTTTGCACTGTTATACAATTTAATAAATCAGAAACTGATGACATAGTGCTGTATTTTACTTCTTCATCTCTTTTTTTCAACCAAAAACGCTTTGCTCTGATTAGGGAGTTCTTGAATTTAAAAAATGTTCACGGGGGGGCATATCACTGAGAAAAGATTGAGAACCACTGGTTTAGATGATCCTCAAATATTTGCCCAGATTACTTCCACCTCTGAATTAGGACTTATTGGGCACCATTCAGTGATCGTTCTTAAGAACACATTTTGTTCTTAGGCCCGCTTGCAAAGTTTTTAAGGAGATTTTTGTATTCACCAATGTTTTCTTAGCTGGGATTTATTCGTAGGTAAGAACAAAATCTACAAGTGCTCCAGAGCACTCTTAGCGTGGCCAATTTGTTCTTAAGTGTGACAAATTCCCTTACTTCGATTGTCTAGTATTACATTGATATCATAGATGGATAGATAGATAGATAGATAGATAGATAGATAGATAGATGGATGGATAGATGTATAGATAGATAGATAAATGGATGTGTTCTCTGTGTGTTTGATCTTCGGCTGTGCCCTTATTTTGGGGAATTAAGGGTGTTTACCTATGCAAATTACGGAAATAAGGGTGTTTACGTATGCATATTGGGGAAATAAGGGCATGTTTATATGCAAATTATAATAGACACGCATGTGCTAACCATTTGGCTTTCAGCAACTTAAGAACAGCAGGTGGGAACAATTTGGGCATTTAAGAACACGTCCTAAATTTGAATGGGCTCCTCTTAGGAAATCACTTAGGCAGAAAGATAAGAAGAAAAGTCAGGAACTTATTGTTGAATGTGGCCCAATAAGAGGAGTTTTAATGAGTTGTATATAAAGTGAAGAATTATGTCACACTGACCCTCCTCTTCTCACCACGTTCAGGTACCTTACGCAGGAAAGAGGCAGCACCACACCTGTCCCTGTTTGCCGCAATTGGTGTGCACCAGAGTCTCTGCAAACAAGTACAGATGCACTGACGACTACAAAAACATGGACTTCAAATAAACGGCCATGCGTGCAAATCATGGCCGACATTTCACTGTAAAGACTTGCACAGTTTGCGTCGCAACAACACATGTTTCCTCTTGTATTCTTGTGTTTCCTCACGTAATTCAGTTGCGCAATACTGTGTTGAATGTATTCACGCACACATCAGGGAGGGATTAAGAAGTACAACAAACGAGCCATGGAGGACGTAATGCACTTTGTACTAAACAGGATGATTGTTCGATGATTTTGTGAACCATAAATGTATTTGCTGTTTGATTTCCATGCTCAATTGATCATTTGCAAATTTGAAAAAACTGTAAAGTAGTCACGCTCAATTTACGTTGTATCATTATATCTATAAACAATCTTCCAACCTACAAAATAGCCAGGTGTGGCGTCTATAACTCCCCAAATATTTGCTTATTTTTCTTGCACTAATTATCCGTTAGTGTGAAAGTCGAACAGTAGATTTGTTTACACTAACTTAATAAATGCTGAATGAACCGTTTGCGACTCACGTCTATCACAGCATTGGTTCTGTTGCTGCTGTGTTGTGTAATATACTTGTTAATAAATGATCATTCTTTCAGTTTTATTATGCACTCCATATCTTTAAAGATCTTGTCATATATAATGAGTTGTCACATTTCGGAAATAATATTACCTTTCCAATTATCGCCTGCTTTCTATCTCTCTCTCTCTCAACATACATACATATATACGGTATATGCTGTAAACACACACACACACACACACACACACACACACACACACACACGTGTATATATATATATATATATATATATGTATATATATATATATTCATATATATATATAAACCCCGTTTCCATATGAGTTGGGAAATTGTGTTAGATGTAAATATAAACGGGATACAATGATTTGCAAATCCTTTTCAACCCATATTCAATTGAATGCACTACAAAGACAAGATATTTGATGTTCAAACTCATAACCTTTTTTTTTTTGCAAATAATAATTAACTTAGAATTTAATGGCTGCAACACGTGCCAAAGTAGTTGGGAAAGGGCATGTTCACCACTGTGTTACATCACCTTTTCTTTTAACAACACTCAATAAACGTTTGGGAACTGAGGAAACTAATTGTTGAAGCTTTGAAAGTGGAATTCTTTCCCATTCTTGTTTTATGTAGAGCTTCAGTCGTTCAACAGTCCGGCGTCTCCACTGTCATATTTTACGCTTCATAATGCGCCACACAATTTCCATGGGAGACAGGTCTGGACTGCAGGCGGGCCAGGAATGTACCCGCACTCTTTTACTACAAAGCCACGCTGTTGTAACACGTGGTTTGGCATTGTCTTGCTGAAATAAGCAGGGGCGTCCATGATAACGTTGCTGGGATGACAACATATGTTGTTCCAAAACCTGTATGGACCTTTCAGCATCAATGGTGTCTTCACAGATGTGTAAGTTACCCCATACCATCACAGATGCTGGCTTTTCAACTTTGCGCCTATAACAATCAGAATGGTTATTTTCGTCTTTGTTCTGGATGCCCCCCGTCCTGTGTTTCCAAATATAACTTGAAATGTGGACTTCGTCAGAACACAGAACACCTTTCCACTTTGCATCAGTCCATCATAGAGGATCTCGGGCACAGCCAAGCCGGCGGCTTTTCAGGGTGTTGTTAATAAATGGGTTTGGCTTTGCATCGTAGAGTTTTAACTTGAACTTACAGATGTAGCGACCAACTGTAGTTACTGACAGTGGTTTCATGAAGTGGTCCTGAGCCCATGTGGTGATATCCATTACACACTGAGGTCAGTTTTTGATGCAGTACCGACTGAGGCATCAAAGGTCTGTAATATCATCGCTTACGTGCAGTGATTTTTCCAGATTCTCTGAACCTTTTGATGATTTTACGGACCGTAGATGGTAAAATCTCTAAATTCCTTGCATTAACTCGTTGAGAAGTGTTATTCTAAAACCGTTTGACAATTTTCTTACAAAGTGGTGACCCTCACCCCATCCTTCTTTGTGAAATACTTAGCATTTCATGGAAGCTGCTTTTATACCCAATCATGGCACCCACCTGTTCCCAATTAGCCTGCACACCTGTGGGATGCTCCAAATAAGTGTTTGATGAGCATTCCTGAACTTTATCGGTATTGATTGCCACCTTTCCCAACGTCCTTGTCACGTGTTGCTGGCATCACATTCTAAAGTTAATGATTATTTGCCAAAACTAAAGTTAATGATTATTTGCCAAAACATTTTTTTTTATCAGTTTGAACATCAAAAATGTTGTCTTTGTAGCATATTCAACTGAATATGGGTTGAAAATGATTCGAAAATCATTGTATTTCTATTAATATATATATATATATATATATATATATATATATATATATATATATATATATATATATATATATATATACAGGTGATTGAAGAAGAAATATTAGGATTGTAATCTATATGTATACATCTATATTTAAATATGTATATATATATATATATATATATATATATAAAACACCTAATTGTTGTTTGGATACTTAATATTGGGTATGTAGACTTTAATCACAAATGAAACCATGCCACACCTTATTCAAAAGTGTCAGAATTGATCTTTTGAAAATGTACACTGTTTAAATATATATACAATGTATATCTTGAAGACAAACATCACCTCTATAATTATTTCCAGATATAGTCAAAAATCAACTTCATAGGCATTGTATAGATCACTGGTCACAACAATAGGTACATGAGTTGATTTACGTGGACCCCGACTTAAACAAGTTGAAAAACTTATTCGGGTGTTACCATTTAGTGGTCAATTGTACGGAATATGTACTGAACTGTGCAATTTACTAATAAAAGTTTCAGTCAATCAATCAATACACCCTCTATATCACACAATGGTTAAAGCTGGCTGGTAAAAGTTGCTTTTACCAGCATCTATGTCACCGCATGCCACACGTCAGTGTTATTACCTGCCAAGATTAGATAAAAACAATATTTTTTTCTTACTTTTTCTGTTGGGTTTAAACCAAATTGAAATGTCAGAATGGCGTTGTCTTTGTTGTTGGAGTTTAGCAAGTAATTAAACTTTGTAGACAAAACAGCACCGTGTAAAATATCACTAACAGATTAAATTTGAAGTATTTATTTCACAGATATCAGTGCAGGTGGGAGGGCAAGAAACAAGAAGGAGAAACACAGAAGGCTCCAGGCATCGGCCAACCGTCTCAAAGCTTGGAGCAGAGGGGGGAAGGGCTGGTTGACAGCATTTATTAGAAATGCCCACATAAGTATATCCACCTCACTGTGATGCCCACTGTTAAAAAAAGACTGCCAATCCCAGCCGTCAGAGGCATTCAAAACTGCGTGCAAGCTCCAGCCAAATGCATGAACCTTATTGTTTGACACTTTGGCATTGTTTGACAAAAATATCTAACATTGTAACTACAATTATAATTCAGAAAGAAATGATCTTATGTCGCCTTTAATCAATATTTTTGTAGAAACTGTGATCAATTGTTGTGAATGCAAATTCAAAAATGACTGATCTGATTTTTGACAGCAGTAATATAAATCCACACATCCTAACACAAGGTAAAATAGTCAGAAATCATCCACCTCAGCATGACACTGCTGAGGTAACCAAAAATCCCCGAATAAGGAGCTAAGTCATGATGACTTTCCCCCTTGTCTGTTGAAATGAGACTGACATCTGCTTTACGTATGCGGGCTGAAAGTGTGCGCCGTTGGATTCAAAAGCCTCCTTTCATAGCTACCGCCGTGTGATGGTAACCTGCTGTTGGCCCTCCACTCCTGTCTGTGTCAATACTGCCAAGCTTGGATTGGTGTCATCATTAGTGCTCAAGGGAGAGATTTTTCTCTCCCTTGAGCTATAACGATGAACACTAGGGATTGGTGTGTGTGTGTGTATGTGTTTCTGTTATTCACGACCTTATGGGGACACATTCATAAAGTCAAGTGTTGACCCCAAAAATCAGTAAACTCGGTCGGTGCATTACCCATTCTGAAGTTGCGGTATCTGTGATGGACCGTTTTGGTAATCTACAAAATCACCTGGTTCAATCCGACTTTTGCACCTTGTAGGTCAGTGTTTTTCAACCTTTTCTGACCCAAGGCACATTTTTTGCATTGAAAATATCCCGAAGCACACCACCATCAGACAACATTAAAAAATGAAACTCAGCAGCCGATATTGACAGTAAAAAGTCGTTCTCGAATTGTTGGATATGAATTCAAACCATAACTAACCATGCATCATTAAAGTTTTTGTCTTAAGGGTGTACTGTCACGACCTGTAACATCATGCGGTGACTTATTATGAATTTTTGGTGTTTCCCTGTGCGTAGTGTTTTAGTTCTTGTCTTGCGCTCATATTTTAGTGTTGACTGTCATGGCATGTACGGATGTACTTTGTGAACGCCGGCTATTCCACACGCTGTAAGTCTTTGCTGTCGTCCAGAATTCTGTTTTTGCTTACTTTGCAGCCAGATTTTGTTTTAGCTTTGTTTTGCATAGCCATCCCTCAGCTTCAATGCCTTTTCTTAGCCGCACTCACCTTTTGTTTAATTTTTGATTTAAGCGTTAGATACCTTTTTACCTGCAAACCATCGTCTAGTTCCCGACATCTACAAAGGAATTAGCTACCTGCTGCCACCTACTGATATGGAAGAGTATTACATGGTTACTCTGCCGAGCTCTAGACAGCACAGACACTCAACAACGGCACATTTGCGGGTTATAATTACTGGTTTACAAAAATATTTTTAACCCACCCCAAAAGGGAATAAGCGGTAGAAAATGGATGGATGGATTAGGTAAAATTACATAACCTCCCACGGCACACCAAAAAATATCTCACATTACACTAGTGTGCCACGGCACTGTTTAAAAAACACTGCTGTAGGTGAAAGACAGAAAAGCTGTACAATTGCAGCAACACCCAACAACAAACTAAATATTTATTTTTTAAATGTTCCGCAAAGTCTGCTGCAGCTGCTATCCCGCCATAAATGGTCCAAGTGTGTGCACCCTTACTGCCTGCAAACCCTTCATTGAGTCTGGATGGTTGGCCCAGCCAATGAAATCTACAATATAAACGCCTGGTTTGGAGGCTAAGCCAACCAGTACATAGAGGTGAGTCATGATCTCACTGCATTGCACATGGCGCGTATTTTCCCCTTATTCCGAACCCAGGGCAAACACAAATAGACTTCTTTGACGTCAACTCCCCCCAAATAAAAGCAATGGGGCGTGTTTACGTTAGCTGCAAACCTGTAAAACATACAATCTTCACCTGGGCGTGTAAGAGCATTTCTCCCACTGGCCCTGCATCTGCTTGTGTTTCACACTGGGAGGACTCATGCAGCACTATAGCCTACGAAACAAATACACAATGTCAATTTCGTTGAGGCCAGTTAAATAGTTCCAATGTATAGATTTGGAGAGCAGTGCAAAAAGAGGCAGCAAGAAAGTTAACAGAAGAGAAGACAAGGAAGCAAGCAGGAGAGATAAGGGAGAGGAAAGGGGAGTGTCCGCCCTCGATGAGTGCCAGTGAGAAAGATATTATTACATAGGTGATATTACAGACCAAAATGTGGCCACAAACAAAATTTTGTTCAGGGCCACACGCAACCTGCATGAAAGGAAGCCACAGCTCTCTAGAGCAGACCTGGGCAAATTAAGGCCCGGGGTCCACATGCGGCTTTTCAATTTGGCCCGCCGAACATTACCAAATAATTTTTTTAGATCCTTAAGATGTAAAGTGTAGCTGCCATCATGATGTTCAGTGATGTTTTCTAATGACCGTAAGTCTTCACGATGCAAACTATTTCAATGGTTGGAATCTGCACATATGTATGATATACCAGTTACAATGGTCATCTACAAACCCCGTTTCCATATGAGTTGGGAAATTGTGTTGGATGTAAATATAAACGGAATACAATGATTTGTCAATCCATTTCAACCCATATTCAATTGAATGCAGTACAAAGACAAGATATTTGATGTTCAAACTCATAAACTTTTTTTTGTGCAAATGATAATTAACTTAGAATTTCATGGCTGCAACACGTGCCAAAGTAGTTGGGAAAGGGTATGTTCACCACTGTGTTAATCACCTTTTCTTTTAACAACACTAAATAAACCTTTGGGAACTGAGGAGAGAATTTTTTTAAGCTTTTCAGGTGGAATTCTTTCCCATTCTTGTTTTATGTACAGTTTAAGTTGTTCAACAGTCTGGGGTCTCCGTTGTGGTATTTTAGGCTTCATAATGCACCACACATTCTCAATGGGAGACAGGTCTGGACTACAGGCAAGCCAGTCTAGTACCCGCACTGTTTTACTATGAATCCATGCTATTGTAACAAGTGACTTGGCATTCATTGTATTGCTGAAATAAGCAATGGCGTCCATGATAGCGTTGCTCATATGTTGCTCCAAAAGCCGTATGTACCTTTCAGCATTAATGGTGCCTTCACAGATGTGTAAGTTACCCATGCCTTGGCTATTAGTACACCCCTATACCATCACAGATGCTGGCTTTTCAACTTTGCACCTAGAACAGTCCGGATGGTTATTTTCCTCTTTGGTCCGGAGGACACAACTTTCACCGTTTCCAAAAAACAATTTGAAATGTGGACTCGTCAGACCACAAAACACTTTTCCACTTTGCATCAGTCCATCTTAGCTGAGCTCGGGCCCAGCGAAGCTGGCGGTGTTTCTGGGTGTCATTGCTAAATGACTTTGGCTTTGCATAGTATTTTTAACTTGCACTTACAGATGTAGCAACAAACTGTAGTTACTGACAGCGGTTTTCTGAAGTGTTCCTGAGCCCATGTGGTGATATCCTTTACACATTGATGTCGCTTTTTGATGCAGTACCGCCTGAGGGAACGAAGGTCTGTTATATCATCGCTTACGTCCAGTGATTTTTCCAGATTCTCTGAACCTTTTGATGGTATAACGGACCATAGATGGTGAAATTCCCTAAATTCCTTGCAATAGCCCGTTGAGAAATATTGTTTTTAAACTGTTTGACTATTTGCTCACACATTTGTTCAAAAAGTGGTGACCGTTTCCCAGTCCTTGTTTGTGAATGACTGAGCATTTTACGGAAGCTGCTTTTATACCCAATCATGGCACCCACCTATTCGCAATTAGCCTGCACACCTGTGGGATGTTCCAAATAAGTGTTTTATGAGTATTCCTCAACTTTATCAGTATTTATTGACACCTTTCCCAACTTCTTTGTCACGTGTTGCTGGCATCATATTCTAAAGACAATGATTATTTGCAAAAAAAAAATGTTTTTCAGTTTAAACATCACATATGTTGTCTCTGTAGCATATTCAACTAAATGTGGGTTGAAAATGATTTGCAAATCATTGTATTCCGTTTATATTTAACATCTAACACAATTTCCCAACTCATATGGAAATGGGGTTTGTAATTAGTTACTATGGTCATCTAATTAATTACTATGGTAATATAAATCACAGCATCTCAGACGAGGCACCAAGCAGTGTGGGTGGGGAGCGTTTCCACAGAAGCGGAAGGAGATTTTCACAACAAAGTTGTAAAGCTTAGTGATGTATCAGATATATCAGATTGTAGGTGGGTTTATTTTGTACCCCTTACGTTGATATTTCACTGTTTGTTGCATTTTTGTTGCGTTTCACTTGATTGTGAAATGTGTCGATCGAAAGGGGGTGTGACGTTCATATTTTGTCAATATTCAGTGTTTTATCCTTCATATAAAAATGTAAAATTCCTTTATGTTTTTTTAAGTCGGTCTGTCATAACGTTTTTAGCATTCAATCAGACATTATTTGAAGTTTTCATAAAAATAGATATACCGGTCCCCAGACAAATTTTGTTCTCTAAATGTGGCCCCCGAGTCAAAATAATTGCCCAGGCCTGCTCTAGAGTATGCAGTGCAGTTCACCACTGCATATTCTATCAAACGTCACTTATTACTTTGTTTTCTAGCACATCACAAAAAGGAAAATGACTTCAATTGTAGTCAAACAAACGATCTGAAGCTAAAAACATTACTCAGCACCATCTCATTTTATCTTCATCTTCACCTCATTGTTGCTCCGATATGCCACTCAGTCCTGTCAGTTCACCCGCCTGCTCTTGGGAGATATTTCATCATTTGTAGAAGATTTTCACCCGAGAAAAAAAGTCGACTAAAAATAAAATATCGAGCGGATCCCTGAACAGATGCCACAGCCGAGGTCGACTTCCTGTGAAGCTTTAATCTAGATAACGGCTTGAAAGGACAAACACTGATACAACAAAAGATGGCATTAACTGATTGCAGAAACGCTATTTCAACCTTTGAATGGAAGTGACATGCTGAAAGGTCTTAAAAGTGCAAGGAAAGCAGACAGAACGTGAATGTGTGGAAATCTTCTGGCAAGCTAATCTAAAGCTTTTAAAACTAAAACAGGTGTTATTAATATATGAATTAGAGATAATTAACTACCGTAATATAAAGTATGACCGTGGTTCTCAAACTGTATTTACTAACAAGACATCATGGCGCAGCCGCAGTCGAGTTCCTTAACATGGAGATATTTTAGTTGAATGGAAGTTGTGTCTTGGATCCCATCTACTGCCCGAAACAGCAATTCAAATCTGCTGAAACACCAACAAAAGCAACACGCTTCGACAAAGCTTGTACATGGAGATATTTTAGTTGAATGGAAGTTGTGTCTTGGATCCCATCTACTGCCCGAAACAGCAATTCAAATCTGCTGAAACACCAACAAAAGCAACACGCTTCGACAAAGCTTGTTCGACAAAGCTTGTTGTGGAGAGTTATAAAGGACTGTATGGTTCTATAAAGGTAGTCTCATTCGCCCCCGGGGCATCGGTCAGGACACAATGGAAAGGACAGTTCGTTTGGCATATGGCAGTTTACTTGTTTAGTAGGCAGGTTGACAGGCATGGCAGGTTACATTGGATTGGCTGAATGGTACAACACTGGTAAGTATTAGTGGTTCTGCAGTAAACAGATAAGAACATCATAACCAATTAGTATAGAATACGTAGTAATAGTACATATCACCTTAGTGCAATAATATATCATGGATACAAAATATAGCATATACCGGTAATAATTGGCATTTAGTACACATTAGCTTCGCCAGTAAACAGTAAGCCCTGCCATACACACTACAGGATAGCATCAAACCAAACACTCAAATAGCATCATCCCAACATTTAACTGAACTTAAATGTCTTAACTAGACCACAATGTGTCACTGTACGCTACAGAAGGCACGTAAACGTGGTGCTTGTGACATGCCGTGCAGGATAAGGTGCTCGCTTACATGTTCAAAGGCACAAAATGTCCGAAATGCTCTCTTTGAAGAGATAAAGGACTGGTACATGAAATACATTGTCTAGATGCTGTAAACAAGGCACAAGTTGTAGATATATATACAGGCAGCAAAGGTAAATGACTGGTATTCACCACTCTGTGCTCTGTTTGGGTTAGAATGAATAAGTGCACCCCACAATGCCTTGTGCTCTTAAGGTGGACTGCTCATAATAGTCTCTTAAGGTAGCAAAGAGTTTGGGAACCTTTCTAACAAAGCTAGTAAAGAGAGACACACTTCACCTCCACCTTCAACAGCGGCTGGATTTTAACCGTGGCACTGCTAGCCAGGACAACATTGATAGAGCCACTGCAGCGTATGTGCTAAAAGACATGCAGGCTATTTCTACAGTGAAGTCACCCGATTTCAGGCAGCTAATTAGCATGATAGTGGGCGTCAAATGGCAAATGGCACGGAAACATTTTCCAAGTTCCTGGACACAGCGGACAGTGAGCTCATAAACATGGAAAGCAAGCTAAAGATGACCATCCAAACTTTGCCTCTGCTCATCATTCAGCACTGAAGGTACACACTCTGTCAATTCTCATATACTCTTTCATTCTAGACTTCTTGAGTGTTTGATTATCACATCACTCTAAATGTATAGCCTATAAAATTCACAAACATAAAGAGGGATTCTAGTGGGCCATTCCAATCTTTCTTTTTCTCTAAACTAAAACTGGGGAAATGCGTAGTGTTCTGGGCTTCAGTATAGTGTTGATCTCCTGAAGACATGATTTTATTTCACAATTCCTTGAGAGAAAAAAAGCCTGGTGAAGTGTGTGTTTAGCAGTTTGTGTGCTGTATATAGTGACATGACATAATCATGTCATGTGTGCCTTCCTTGGGTGAAACCAGGTTTACAGCTATGTTGTGACATGTTGTGACATGCGCTTATTATGCGTTTTATTACTTACGTATGTTATGTTGCAGTTATTTAAAATAGTTGTATCAATTTGTTCTGGCCCTAAATAAATTGGCCCTTTGAAACATATGTTTGTCTTTGTGTGTTGTTTGTAGACCACATTGCTTAGCAGAGTTCAGTGGTGCAAATGTATGTCAAGTTGATCAACGGATTGTATTATTCTCCAGTGCAGTAACAGTACTGAAATGAAGGCTAAAAAGGCATTAACGGGAGCTTTAAAAAAAAAAAAAAAAAAAAATTGTAACTAAATAGCTACTTTTCACAGTAACGCATTACTTTTTGGTGTAAGTACCTGAGTTACTTTTTAAATAAAGTAACTGTAACTAGTTACTGTTTTCAGTAACTAACCCAACACTGAACATGATCAATATGAAGTGTGAGTCACCTGATGGACAGTTGTCAGTTTGGTCCAGCTGGTCAGGGACCTTTTTTCCTGATTAATTATGGGTAAGCACTCTATTTATGTCGAAATAGCTTGGCTTCAAGTTCAAAAAGTTGCAGCTTTGATTCACTTTCACCGCTTCCGTCGGCGCCAACATCTCACGCTTCCTTCGTGCTCGCTTCTAGAAGCAGTATTTCATCCTCCCTAAATTCAGATTAAAACATATACAGTTGTGAATCCTCATTTGTCCAAAAATAGTCATCTTTGTTGTTTGTTACCGAATCTGCCATGTTTAGAGCACACACGCTTGTTTGTATCCGGAATGGCCTGTTGCCAGAAGTGCGCTGCTATGGAAACGAAAATAAATGCGCCGAATATTTAGTTTGAGCAATGATTAAAATTACCAAAGTCCTTGCTGCAACTGATTATTCGGCACATTTATTTCCGTTTGTATAGCAGCGCATGTCTGGATGGCGCCTCTGTTTTGACTGGTGGAGGCAGGAGCTCTGAGCTCTTGCGTCTTCCTTATGTGTTTCTGGTGTTTCCCTCTTGTTTTCATGAGTGTTTTCTTTTTCTTGCCTTTTGGTTCGGGAACCTTTGAGGCTCTGCGACAAGTGGTGGCACTTTCATGACTTCTGCAGTGCTTTTTTGTGGGATTCTGGATCTGCCTCCCAGGAGCCTTTTGGCCATGGAGACCAAATGCTGGGTCTCTGCCAGTTTGGAGGGACTGGAGGAGAGGAACTGCAGATGAAGAGACAAGGCTGCGGTGCTGGTGCTGGGTGCAGGGACGGGCGGGCTTAACGGTGTCTTGGCTGAATGAGCGTGTTTCGGACACCTCGCTCTCCTTGGACGCATCTTCGCTCATTCATGCGGACTAGACACTGGCTGAGAGTTGTTGGGCCGTCGAGGGTTGAGTCGACTCTCTTGGTTGCTTGGTTGGGTCTGCTCCTGTCTCTGGCCATGCTCCTCTCACCTCAGCAGACGATGACATGGAACACCATGTGTGGGTGTTGAAAGTACGTTTTTGTTTGGTTGCTTGTGCATGGTGCAATCGTGTGTGCACAATAAACATTATTGGTTAATAATTTTTTGTTGTTTTACTTTTTAGGCTATGTGTAGAAGTGGCACTGCTGGGGTGGCAGAAGGATGCATCAGCTGTGCTCTTTTAAGCCCCGGTTACACTAAGCCGGATAAGGTTATCCAGGGTAAATCACACCTATCCGTGTCCACACACAAGAATGCCACCTTTTAAGACCCCCGCCCCTCTATGTCCGCCGGCGCAACGCGACCTCATATGCACGCGCAAAAAAAAAATAAAGAAAAGCGTCCATCGGCTCCAAGGTCTCCAGTCGATGACTTTACTTGACTGTGAAGTTTTTTAAAAGAGCTATGTTGCAAATACTTTGCTGTGCATTTCACATTTTTTTTGCTGTGTTTTGTGTGTAAGTTTTTAAATTAAAATGTATCTCTATTGAACAATATCCAGTGTTTTGGTATTTCAGTTAGCTAGAATCCAGTGTGCTGTGGGGCCCTAATGTAGTGAATCACACCTAAATATTATAAACTTATCACTTTCCTCGGGCACTGTTCCCCTTGCATTCAAAAAAGCGGTTAGTCATCCTCTCCTTAAAAGACCTAACCTCGATCCTGACCTCATGGTAAACTACCGACCGGTGTCTCACCTTCCCTTTATTTCGAAAATCCTCGAAAAAATTGTTGCAGAGCAGCTAAATGAACACTTAGCGTTTAACAATCTATGTGAAACCTTTCAATCCGGTTTCAGGGCAAATCACTCGACTGAGACAGCCCTCGCAAAATTGACTAATGATCTATTGCTAACGATGGACTCTGATGCGTCATCTATGTTGCTGCTCCTCGATCTTAGCGCTGCTTTCGATACCGTCGATCATAATATTTTATTAGAGCGTATCAAAACACGAATTGGTATGTCAGACTCAGACCTGTCATGGTTTAACTCTTATCTTACTGATAGGATGCAGTGCGTCTCCCATAACAGTGTGACCTCGGACTATGTTAAGGTAACGTGTGGAGTTCCCCAGGGTTCGGTCCTTGGCCCTGTACTCTTCAGCATTTACATGCTGCCGCTGGGTGACGTCATACGCAAATACGGTATTAGCTTTCACTGTTATGCTGATGACACCCAACTCTACATGCCCCTAAAGCTGACCAACACGCCGGACTGTAGTCAGTTGGAAGCGTGTCTTAATGAAATTAAACAATGGATGTCCGCTAACTTTTTGCAACTTAACGCCAAAAAAACGGAAATGCTGATTATCGGTCCTGCTAGACACCGACCTCTATTTAATAATACAACTTAAACATTTGACAACCAAATAATAAAACAAGGTGACTCTGTAAAAAATCTGGGTATTATCTTCAACCCAACTCTCTCCTTTGAGTCACACATTAAAAGCGTTACTAAAACGGCCTTCTTTCATCTCCGTAATATCGCTAAAATTCGCTCCATTTTGTCCACTAAAGACCCCGAGATCATTATCCATGCGTTTGTTACGTCTCGTCTCGATTACTGTAACGTATTATTTTCGGGTCTCCCCATGTCTAGCATTAAAAGATTACAGCTGGTACAAAATGCGGGTGCTAGACTTTTGACAAGAACAAGAAAGTTTGATCATATTACGCCTGTACTGGCTCACCTGCACTGGCTTCCTGTGCACTTAAGATGTGACTTTAAGGTTTTACTACTTACGTATAAAATACTACACGGTCTAGCTCCAGCCTATCTTGCCGATTGTATTGTACCGTATGTCCCGGCAAGAAATCTGCGTTCAAAAGACTCCGGCTTATTAGTGATTCCTAAAGCCCAAAAAAAGTCTGCGGGCTATAGAGCGTTTTCCGTTCGGGCTCCAGTACTCTGGAATGCCCTCCCGGTAACAGTTCGAGATGCTACCTCAGTAGAAGCATTTAAGTCTCACCTTAAATCTCATTTGTATACTCTAGCCTTTAAATAGACCTCCTTTTTAGACCAGTTGATCTGCCGCATCTTTTCTTTCTCCTATGTCCCCCCCCTCCCTTGTGGAGGGGGTCCGGTCCGATGACCATGGATGAAGTACTGGCTGTCCAGAGTCGAGACCCAGGATGGACCGCTCGTCAGGACCCAGGATGGACCGCTCGCCTGTATCGGTTGGGGACATCTCTACGCTGCTGATCCACTTGAGATGGTTTCCTGTGGACGGGACTCTCGCTGCTGTCTTGGATCCGCTTGAACTGAACTCTCGCGGCTGTGTTGGAGCCACTATGGATTGAACTTTCACAGTATCATGTTAGACCCACTCGACATCCATTGCTTTCGGTCCCCTAGAGAGGGGGGGTTGCCCACATCTGAGGTCCTCTCCAAGGTTTCTCATAGTCAGCATTGTCACTGGCGTCCCACTGGATGTGAATTCTCTCTGCCCACTGGGTGTGAGTTTTCCTTGCCCTTTTGGGGGTTCTTCCGAGGATGTTGTAGTCGTAATGATTTGTGCAGTCCTTTGAGACATTTGTGATTTGGGGCTATATAAATAAACATTGATTGATTGATTGATTGACACCTGAGCCATCATAAATTAATAAAATCTTTAATCGACATGAGAAAGTAGACAACGCGATAAACTGTTTGGGACTCGAGGGGATGGTTCCATCTTTCGGCTGCGCGCTAATGGCGGAGTTAGCGAAGATGCGGGCATCATGCACACTGCCTGGCCATTTTAAAGTCACATTCATAAAGCAATATTTGTAGTCACACACTGCCTGTCACGATCACATCCACGGTAGGGAAGGACCAAGGTTTCTGGTAAGTAGAATCACAGCTGACTGTTCGAAAGTTTGAAAGTTCTCTTTCCGTCTGAGAAGTGTTGTATCCGAAATAGCTGCAATCGCCCGTTGCCTTCTTTTAAGGTATTCATGTGTGATTTCCAAAAGCAACTGTACACGTAGAAGAAGGAGAAACACGGGCATGTCTGCACGATCCGCCTCTATCTTTGTTATGAAGTTGGCTCTGGCGCATTGTTTCTGGTGTCACTTCCTGTGGTGTGGATACGGTCTTTCTGGCGTCACTTCCTCTCCGAACTCACTTTGTAAACAATCAATGAGTCCATACAAAGCTAAGTGCTGGAGATTCAAGAATTACACGGCTGACTTACCCGTGTAAAAGTTTGTCCGAGGAGGGGGACCTTAAACGCTGATTTAGTGTGGCCTAAACGGGGTTTAGGCTAAATGATTATTCGTTAAAGGGGTTAAATGACTTAGTGTTGACATGGCCTTAATATCCTTTGTGTTCTTTGATGTTTCCCTCTTACACACCCCTCCCCGTCCCCAAAGTGTTTACCTGTTTCTCACCTTTTTTGTAAGGAGCACCGAAAGTTGGCAGACCTGTCAGCGATCCTGTTCTGTCTCCCTGTAATGTTTGTCTGATCTTGAATTTCATTGTGCTGAAAATCTTAATTTCCCCTACTTCTGAATCTGACTTAAACAAGTTGAAAAACTTATTCGGGTGTTACCATTTAGTGGTCAATTGTACGGAATATGTACTGTACTGTGCAATCTACTAATAAAAACCTCAATCAATAAAAACTACATCATATATAGACTTGCAGTGTGTATACAAAACGTTGGTGGAGGGTTTTGAAGTTGTTTGAGAGGGTTTTGAAGTCAACAACAGTGACTCCATTTAGCCACATCTTCCAAGCGTTTTTTATCTTTAAAAACCCCCCAAAAAAGGCATGTGTGTTCTAGTCTCTAAGAATGATTGTGAACGATAGACAAAATTCCCCAAAAACTTCAGTTCCCCCTTTAACAATTGCACACACAGTCTTAGTAAATCACTTGCAACACGCCAACTAATAGTACCGTATTTTTTGGACTATAAGTCATAGTTTTTTCATAGTTTGGCTTGGGGTGCGATTTATACTCAGGAGCGACCTATGTGTGAAATTATTAACACATTACCGTAAAACATGGGTGTCAAACTCTGGCTCGCGGGCCAGATATGGCCCGCCGTTTAATTTAATTTGGCCCTTGAGGCAATATCAAATTAACATTAGGGCTGGCCTGCCGGTAACACCACATTCACCGCTAATACTCATACTTCCCAACCCTTCCGATTTTCCCAGGAGACTCCCGAAGTTTAGTCCCCTTCCCGAAAATCTCCCTGTGCAACCATTCTCTCGATTTCCACCCGGACAACAATATTGGGAGCGTGCCTTAAAGGCACTGCCATTAGCGTCCTCTACAACATGTCGTCACGTCCTCTTTTCCTCCATATAAACAGCGTACTGGCCAAGTCACATAATATATGCGGCTTTCACAAACACATACTTGGTCAACAGCCATAGAGGTCACACTGAGGGTGGCCGAATAAAAAACTTTAACACTGTTACAAATGTGTGCCACACTGTGAACCCACACCAAACAAGAATGACAAAACACATTTCGGGAAAACTCCCGCACCGTAACACAACATAAACACAACAGAACAAATACCCAGAACCCCTTGCAGCACTAACTCTTCTGGAAAGCTACAATATACACCCACCGCTACTACCAAACCCCGCCCACCCCATTTTTATTTTATTTTTGAATTTATTAGCCTGTGGAAAAAGTTAATGTTGATATTTACCTCAGAAAGCTCCAAATAGAAAAGAGGAATTATTTTTTTTAATTACATTTGATTTAATATACCACTGATGTTTTTTGAAAGTTGATTTTTCACTATTACGTTACATAAGCTCTGCTTGTTCCATGGGAGGAAGCCCAAATACCCTGAGGGAACCCACGCAGTCCCAGGGAGAACATGCAAACTCCACACAGAAAGATCCCGAGCCCGGGATTGAAACAGGATTACTCAGGACCTTCGTATTTTCAGGCAGATGCACTAACCCCTGTTCCACCGTGCTGCCCTATTTAAGCCTTTCTTGTTCAAAATTCATTGCAAAACTGGTTTGGGTCCATATTAAAAGGTTAATTTGTTCAACCTCGGCACGCGGCTTTGTTCAGTTTTAAATTTTGGCCCACTCTGTATTTGAGTTTGACACCCCTGCCGTAAAATATCAAATAATATTATTTAGCTCATTCACGTAAGAGACTAGACATATAAGATTTCATGGGATTTATCGATTAGGAGTGACAGATTGTTTGGTAAACATATAGCATGTTCTATATGTTATCGTTATTTGAATGACTCTTACCATAATATGTTACGTTAACATACCAGGCACCTTCTCAGTTGATTATTTATGCGTCATATAACGTACACTTACTCACCCTATTGTTCACTATTCTTTATTTATTTTAAATTGCCTTTCAAATCTCTATTCTCGGCGTTAGGTTTTATCAAATACATTTCCCCAAAAAATGAGACTTATATATGTTTTTTTCCTTCTTTATTATGCATTTTCGGCAGGTACGACTTATACTCCGGAGCGGCTTATACTCCAAAAAATACGGTACGTGCTTTTTTAGAGATTGCACACGCTAGTAAATCAGGCCAAAAGAATACACTGTCCACCGCAAAACCGTGATAACAAAAACATTTGCCTCCTGCCCATGGTGAGGTGTTATCACACAACGTTCCACTTTCATTGGTGCATTGCAAGTATGGAGTACTCCACGCCGCCATCCGGCTCAGCCCCCCCAGGGGGGAGAGAGCATCCTCTGCGCGTCTTGTGCACATTCACGTTGGCATACAGCTCGGCGGGTCCATCCTGAGGACTGAAGTCCACGGTAGTGTAGATCACTGCGGCCGTCTCCTAGAGGCAAAAAAAAAAAACACTGTCACCAAACATGGTCCTTGTGTTTAAAACAGAAGTGTGACAAACGTGAGTCACTGAGGTCTCATGTTTCCTTTTTAAACACCTACTGTGGCCTCTTGTTTGGGTGACTCATGCAGACAGTTTCCATACTTGTCTAGAAAGAAATAGGCAATGATTCCATTTTGGAAAATTGCACAATCCACAAAATGTTTAAGATTTTGCGGATTTTGCAAAATGCACACAAACACACACCTCAATGCTTACCTAACTGTTTGGATTTAATCTTGAGTCCAAAGAAAACGGCTCCAATCAAAGAGGAGACAGCAATGATGAAACTCACGGACACAACGAGAGCTACCAGTGGACCAAACGTCCAGACAGTCCTGGAAAGCAGACAAGGATCACCATTGTGTTCAAGCATCACCAAGCTGCCAGTAATGTGCGTTAGAGTGAAACCAGTACGTGGGAGGCTCGCTGTGCTCCCGAGCTACTTGTGTACCAGTCGACTCTGGACTTGTGCTCGGCATGACGGGGTCTTGAGCGGTTTTGAACAGCGTGTCCTTAGACTGGTTGTGGTCAACTGAAGCTTCTGCACATTGAAAGCATTAGGTCACACTAAACAATACTTTAGGTTATGTTGTTCATCGGTGTTAACTCATGTTCTTAATCATGTATATATACAGATTAATCGCCCGATTAATTTTTACCGTACAGGCTCCTTTACCTTCGAATGGCTACCTGAAAGAGATTGTTGTTACCTGAGGGTTGTTAAACGGTCAGTGATCAGGTTAATGCGTACATCAGTGCAAAGACGAGTGAGGAGACTCTGACTGGTGTGCTCACTTTGCAAGCAAGTATTGAATTTCCACAATTTTTCACAATTAATCAAAATTCGAAAATTGGATTAATCTATTTCAAAACTAATTATTTAACAGCAGTAAAACAAATAAACATTGCCCAACTAATTATTATAGTGGTTTAGCACTAGGGCAGTACTCATGGAATTAGTCGCAAAACATTATCGTAATAATCATGTAAAAAAGTAAAATTTTGACCTACTCAGTGGCCTAGTGGTTAGAGTGTCCCCCCCTGAGATCGGTAGGATGTGAGTTCAAACCTCGGCCGAGTCCTACCAAAGACTATAAACATGGGACCCATTACCTCCCTGCTTGGCACTCAGCATCAAGGGTTGGAATTGGGTGTTAAATCACCAAATTCCCGGGCGCAGCACCGCTGCTGCTCACTGCTCCCCTCACCTCCCAGGGGGTGATCAAGGGGGTGGGCCAGATCCAGAGGTCAAATTTCACTACACCTAGTGTGTGTGACCATCATTTGTACTTTAACTTAACTTTAACAATTTATTTTGCCGGCAAATTGCACTTCAAAATACAACCCGACCTGACTTGAGACAATAAGATTCGAAGGTTTTGAACAATGCCGTGCGCTTGTGATGGCCCTGCTTACCCATCACCCGATGCTTGGGACCCTAGGCTGTGTCACATTGAATGACGTCTGCTTTTTCTCAGGTTGCCATGGAGACACTTGACTGAGCTTGATTGAGTTATGTCCTAGTGGAGCTGGGATAGGCTCCAGCCAACCCGCAACCCCGGGAGAAAATGGGTGGCTGGATAATTCGCTCTCTCTTTCCCGCTCTCTCTTATATTAAATATAGTACGGCGCATGCCCATACAGTCATTTCCTGTGCTGCTGGTGCAGCAAGAAGTTCCGCTGAGAGAGCTGCCGGACACGCTCCGCGACCACGGCCGTTAGGTCATTCTGCACTCAGCGCACCTGGTTCTGATGAGCCTCAGCAGCATAAAGACCAACGCAACAGACGATCCAGCGCCGGAACGTAGTTCTCTATTCACAGTAAGCTTTGTGTTTCTGGCTCCTCTCCTATGTCTGCTCTCCTTGTTCCCTCGCTCCTTGTGCTGACTTGTCCCTGTCATTTCCCTGTAATCGCAGTATTTTCCGTCGCATTAGAAGTGTGCTGTGCGCCTCACTTCTCTGGATCTCCCTCTGGACCCTGACTACCTCCCTCGATCCTCGACTTCCCTCGCTTTGGACTTGTTCGACTCTACAACCAACACACACTAACAACAAACTCCTGGTAAATAGTATCTTGTTAATTCCTGCACATAATCTTGCATGCAAACACATAGTAGCATACACACTCCACTCACTCATCGAAAACTTAATAAACCCTGTTGAGTGAGACTTCCTGTGTTGTGCCCCCTTGTTGTACATTTTTCAAAGTTTCCCTATTTCAGGTTTGACGGCCCTTTAATCAGGTAGTGATAATTGGGGGCTCGTCCGGGATCTGAACCCAGGACCTCTAAAATCAGAAAATATCTTTTTTGCGAGTGATATTTGGAGACAAAAAATAGATTTGTGTCAATATATTGGGATGTATTAAAAAATTATAATAATCATGCGGGGGACGTCGTGGCAAAGTTAAGAGAGTGGCCGTGCCAGCAATCTGAGGGTTACTGGTTCAATCCTCACCTTCTACCAGCCTAGTCACGTCCATTGTGTCCTTGAGCAAGACACTTCACCCTTGCTCCTGATGAGTCCTGGTTAGTGCCGTGCATGGCAGCTCCCGCCATCAGTGCGTGAATGTATGAGTGTGTGTGTGTGTGTGTGTGTGAATGGGTGAATGTGGAAATAGTGTCAAAACGCTTTGAGTTCCTTAAAAAAAGGTAGAAAAGCGCTATGCAAGTACAACCCATGCTCGCAAGTATTTAATCCCGATTAATCAAACTGCAAAAAGTGTGATTAATCTGATTAAAATGTAATTGCTTTTACAGCATTAGTTAGCACTCCTCTCTGAACATTAATACAAGCAACACGCTGTCCAGGGTGGTCCACTTAGAGTCTAAGCCCGGACATCCTGGGTTGCCATGGCAATATCACAAGTCATAATCAAGTCAAAATATTTTTTTACCTGACAGTGCTTAAGCAAAGGGCCGTGTAATATTGCAAGTGAATAAGTAGACTTACCAGACACCTGAAAAACATAATCTGTGTACATGTAGTTTGGAGCGCTCATCACCGCACATCTGTAGTGGCCTCCGTCAAGAATCCCAACCTTTGATATTTTGAACACAATCCAACTGTCTGTTTCAAACTTGGTGACTCTTCCTCTCAAAAACTGATGGGTGTATCCTGAACTGTCCAGAAGGGCATGACATCCACTTGGATAAACCTTACAGCACGACTTGATATTTGCATTATAAAACGATGGGAAGTCAAGTCTCAGAAAAATGTTGCCAAACTCCTCAACCGTCTGCATCGCTCTTGACCCAGCGATCTCTGAAAAACAAAAGCCAGGTCTTAGCCCATCAAAACAGGCAGATAGTAATGCCTTTTTTTTTGTAGCTTACCTAACAAAAGAAGGAAGACGAAGGACAACTTCATTCTGAAAGTATTTTTCAAGGTAGATGACTAGTTTTGAACGTCTTATTCTCTTTTTAGACGCGTCCTTGCAAACAAAAGAGGAAGGTGTAAATTTAGCAGCATGGTGCCCGGGAAATGTGATCCTTCTTGCACGTTTGTCATCAGAAATAATGCCATAACTTCCCTTTTCACGTTAACTTAAACCTACATTGCATTGTTAACATTGCGTGAAGGACATTTGTCGACAATAATTAGGTTCTAGGGCAGCACGGTGAAAATGGGTTGGTACGTGTGCCTCACAATATGAAGGTCCTGAGTTCGATCCTGGGCTCGGGATCTTTCTGTGTGGGGTTTGCATGTTCTCCCCGTGACTGCGTGGGTTCCCTTCGGATACTCCGGCTTCCTCCCACCTCCAAAGACATGCACCTGGGGATAGGTTGATTGGCAAGACTAAATTGGCCCTAGTGTGTGGATGTGAGTGTGAATGTTGTCTGTCTATCTGTGTTAGCCCTGCGATGAGGTGGCGACTTGACCAGGGTGTACCCCGCCTTCCGACCATGTGCAGCTGGGATAGGCTCCAGCACCCCCGCGACCCCATAAAGGACAAGTGGTAGAAAATGGATGGTATAGGGGGAGGTGTGGTCAGTGCCTGTTGGAGAAAAATGTACCGCCGCTGTCCATGGTACTGACGATGAGCACTAGCAGGCAGGGATGCACCTGGGCACCTGGGCAGGCATGTGATGACGGCGAGACACAGCTGGCAAGTGATAAGATTTCACAGGTGGTACGTGTTAATCTAATCATTTGTTGTCTTTAACAGTAAGCAGCCGGGAGCGGAGGAGGAGAGAGGATTGGTAGTGACTGCAAAGTCACAACATGCTGGAAAGCCTTTTGGAAAGATCTTGTCAAAAAACATTAAAACTTTGTCAACTTGGCACGCCTGGCTGTTGTGACGTGTAAGTCAGTGGAACCGTTAGGAAGCGACTTCGACAGATGGAATTAGGTTCTAGTAACATCACATTTTTTGGGTGTTTGGGGTGGGCAGGGTGGGTCGGGGGCGAGGAGTGTGTATAAAATCAAGTACTTAGGCATGGACTCTGCTCCTACAAAAATTTGTAAAAGAATGGGTCGCTCTCAGGAGCTCAGTGATTTCCAGCATGGTACTGTCATAGGATGCCACCTGTGCAACAAATCCAGTAATTAAATTTCCTCGCTCCTAAATAATCCAACGTTAACTGTCAGCTTTATTATAAGAAAATGGAAGCATTTGAGAACAACATCAACTCAGCCACGAAGTGGTTGGCCACATAAACTGATAGAGAGGGGTCAGCGGATGCTGAAGCGCTTAGTGCAAAGAGGTCGCCGACTTTCTGCAGTTAGTTGCTACAGAGCTCCAAACTTCATGTGATTCACAATTAGCCCACGTACAGTAGGCAGAGAGTTTCATGAAATGGGCCTCTTTTTCTTCCAACATGACTGTGCACCAGTGCACAAAAGTCCATAAAGACATGGATGACAGAGTCTGGTGTGGATGAACTTGACTGGCCTGCACAGAGTCCTGACCTGAACCCGATAGAACATCTTTGTGATGAATTACAACGAAGATTGAGAGCCAGGCCTTCTCGACCAACATCAGTGTGTGACCTCACCAATGTGCTGGAAGAATGGTGGAAAATTCCTATAAACACACTCCACAACCATGTGGACAGCGTTCCCAGAAGAGATGAATCTGTAATAGCTGCAAAAGGTGGACCAATATTATATTGAACCCTATGGGTTATGAATGGGATGACGCTTGAAGTTCATGTGTGAGTCAAGGCCGGTGGCCAAATACTTTTGGCAATAAAGTGTATCTCAAACATCAATCTATCCATCCATTTCTACCGCTTATTCCCTTTGGGGTTGCAAGGGGCTCTGGAGCCTATCTCAGCTACAATCGGGCGGAAGGTGGGGTACACCCTGGATAAGTCGCCACTTCATCACAGGGCCAACACAGATAGACAGACAACATTCACACTCACGTTCACACACTAGGACCAATTTAGTGTTGCCAATCAACCTATCCCCAGGTGCATGTCTTTGGAGGTGGGAGGAACCCACACAGTCACGGGGAGAACATGCAAACTCCACACAGAAAGATCTCGAGCGCAGGATCGAACCCATGACCTTCAACATGTACATTGAAAAACAAAGTGAGGAATCTAAACAAAGTGTTTTTATTTGGTGTTAGCCTTTAGCTTATTTAACACTTCAGATTCACCAGAGGACAAATGCAAAAAAGGTACATATGTACATATTCATTCTCAATAAACATATTCTCGCTATTCTCACAAATTAAAACATTCGTAAACGCTGTGTAGAATTTTCAAAACATGATAAATTAACCCCCCCAACCCCCAGCCCCCGACAACATTGTCTTGCAAATCAAAACAGCTGAGGCGCTCTAAGCCGATAAAAGAGAAGAAGAGGGTTTAAACTGCACGTCCATGAACTGCAGGATGAAGAAAAGAAGTGCAAAAAAAAAAGAGCGAACGAGAGTTGCAGTAAATAGACCATAAGTTGAATGCACAACACAAGCTGAAGTCATGCTCCTTTTTTGTAGTGGTTTGTACATATTGTATTTTTTCGCAAATGGTTGCCGTCTACTCTTCTGTGAAGGTAATGACGTCGTAGTGGATGCCCTGCTGCTGAAGTTGCTCCAACTGCTCAGGTGTTGCTTCCGTGTAGACGGCTTGAGCCTGTGCCATCGCTGTGTCTGCTACTGCTAAAAATAGAGATAGACACTAGTTTGTTGAGCTTGTGGAAAATGTGTGAATTATGTCAATAAAATGTAAACCCATGTGCAACCCTAGGGTCCAAAACAGGAATTACGTGTGTTCCTTATATGATATGACTGTTCAGTTTGAAGGTAAGCGGTCTAAAATTTGGTCATTGCATGATTTCAATGTTGTTAGAATAGGATATACAAATTAAGTACACACACACACACACACTGCACTTTTGGGGAAATTTTGACTGTCATTCAAAATCACTATGTAATACGCATTCTAATTTGTAATATACATTAACGGCAGCAATATTCCATTTACATGTTGTGACTTGCATATTAACCAAGTATTAGCGATAATGTTATTATAAGGGCTGACATCGCATTGATCACAGCGTGATTAGGCAGCTGTTAGCAAACTGAGTCGGTGAGCTGCTGCATAGCCACTGAGTTGGTAAAAGTTAATTCTGGATTATAAATCCTGTCTCTCGCTTGTATCCTAGAAAGTTGCCAAAAACCAAGAAGTTGGTCAACTTTGAAATTCAACTCAATATACATAATGTATTATGTATATTATGCTTTTTAAATGAAAACCAAAAACTAGCACATTTTTGCCGATTTTAAAAAAAGAAAATATAATTTTGGATAATGAATAATTCTCAGAGCTTGGGTGAGCGTGGGTTAAACTGCCATTAAACTGCTGAAATACAATGAAAATGATCTTGCGCAGTCATTTATCATGGCAGCATTATATAAAAGATCTGTCTAGACCCCACAAACTCAACTAAGTGCTGCTTTCTTTCTAATTTTAGCTCATTAGACGATAGAAAATATTCTTTTTGTCGACTGTACCAAAACCAATGTTTTTATGATTTTTTTGGACCTATTTAAGGCTTTAATTACCCCAACTCAAATATTCCATTCTGCAACTTATACTGTATGTATATTTTTACAAATATTGCATGTTCTGCATTTTCCTATTTTGATTTTTTTTTTCGACAAAAAGGCCATACAAAAAAGATCAAATAAATAAATAATAATGATAAAGTACAAACAGATATATATTAAGTTATTAAAATATTTCAAGCATTGAAAGTAAAAAAAATGTAATTCTGTCACTTTTGGATTCTAAGATTAATTGTTAAACTAAATCCACAACAAATATCAAAATAATAGGATTGTCCCACATTTTGACCACCTAAATATTTGCTTAACAGGTTTTTGTTAATTCTTCAAATCAAAACCAAACATTTTTACGGACTTTACAGGGAAGTGAAAAGATGGCCAAAGTTCTAACCTAAGCCAAATAGCATTGGGAGGGGCAAAACAACAGCAGGGTATTTTATAGTAACTGTAAGTCAAGTCAAGAGTGAAGCAGAGAACACAATCTTGCCAAAAATCCAAAAGGAGAGCAGACCTGTGACAGCAGAGTGGGCGGCGGCCTCCATATCTTGCTCGTCCGAACTGGCAGGCAAGTACTGGATCTGACTGTCATGGCTTACTGCGATCTGAAACCACAAAATAAGTGAAACAAGTTCTCACACACACACACGCAAACACCTCACGTTCTAACACTTGTTGTGTTTTAGGTATATCACCTGTTGCTCCTGCAGGAAGACTCCTTCGTGCTCATACTGGATGATGTGTCCATCTTGCATCTGAGTGACATTTAATATATCCCCCCATCAGCCTCTCATTCATCTTTCAGCTCCAGTGACAAGTGTTACACACTCACCTGTATGTGATTGCCATCTGCTACTACAACATACTCCTGTGGGATCAAGTGCTGCACTCCGTCCTGGGAGATGATATACTGGACCTGAACACAGGTGTTCATTGTGAGTCAGTAACTCAGACAACAATCACTAGGGAGGTGGTAGAATTACAGAAAGGCTCCTAACCTCCGTGACCTGGTTTTCTCCTGTCATAAGGTGCTGGACCGTCTGTCCATCTATGGTGGTTATTTGCTGGATGTACGTCCCCTCTTCCTGATAGATGCAAGCATTGATCGTGTCAAACAGTAAATATGTAGATTGATATTCTTAAGGTAAATTGAAGGGGTGTCCCGATACAATTTTGATATAATATCTAGTGTCACAGTGGCGCATGTGGGCGTGACCCCACGATGCAAAGAAGGTAGGCAGTGTGTATGGTCCCTTTGATAGGTACCATACGTACGTACGTACCATAGGTATGAGTATCAAAAACCACAAGCACCGGCGTAGGACGAGCAGTCAACAGTGGGTGACAACGCAAAAGATAGCCATAAACAGGAGAAGAAATGAAACATTAACTAAACTGTGAACTCAACAATGCACCAGTGCTGTCTAAGACTGTTTTTCAACCACTGTGTCATGGCACACACTGTGAAATACAGTCTGGTGTGCCATCTGAGATTATGTAATTTCACTTAATTGGGTTAAAAATATTTTTTGCAATCAAATAATTATAATCCGCAAATATTGTGCCGTAGTTGAGTGTCGGTGCTGTCTAGAGTGCAGCAGAGTAACCACGTTATACTCTTCCATATCAGTAGGTAGCTAATTGCTTTGCAGATGTCGGGAACATGTTTTGTTGTCGTGATCACAATATGCAGACGACAGCAGTGTGCAGGTAAAAAGGTATGTAATGCTTAAACCAAAAGTAAACAAAAGGGGAGTGCCAATAAGAAAACGCATTTAAGCTTAGGGAAGGCTATGCAAAACAAAACTGGAACTGAAGTGGCTGCAATGTAAATAAAAACATATTGCTGGAAGACAGCAACATTTTACAGTGTGTGGTGCTGAGATGGCGTCCACAAAGTACATCTTAAACAACTTAAATAGTCTTGATTTCTAACACAAAGCAGGTGCGAGGATTAGCGCTTAAAGGAGGACTTGAAACTACAAACCCCGTTTCTATATGAGTTGGGAAATTGTGTTAGAAGTAAATATAAACGGAATGCAATGATTTGCAAATCCTTTTCAACCCATATTCAATTGAATGCACTACACAGACAAGATATTTGATGTTCAAACTCATAAACTTTTTTTTTTTTTTCCAAATAATAATTAATTTAGAATTTTATGGCTGCAACACGTGCCAAAGTAGTTAGGAAATGGCATGTTCTCCACTGTGTTACATCACCTTTTCTTTTAACAACACTCAATAAACGTTTGGGAACTGAGGAAACTAATTGTTGAAGCTTTGAAAGTGGATTTATTTCCCATTCTTGTTTTATGTAGATCTTCAGTTGTTCCATAGTCCGGGGTCTCCCCTGTTGTATTTTACGCTTATAATGCACCACCCATTTTTGATGAGAGACAGGTCTGGACTGCAGGCGGGCCAGGAAAGTACTCGCACTCTTTTTTTACGAAGACACGCTGTTGTAACACGTGCTGAATGCGGCTTGGCATTGTCTTGCTGAAATAAGCAGGGGCATCCATCAAAAAGACGGCGCTTAGATGGCAGCATATGTACTTCCAAAACCCGTATGTTGCTTTCAGCATTAATGGTGCCTTCACAGATGTGTAAGTTACTCATGCCTAGGGCACTAATGCACCCCCACACCATCACAGATGCTGGCTTTTGAACTTTGCGTTGATAACAGTCTTGATGGTTTGCTTCTCCTTTGGTCTGGATGACATGATGTCAAATATTTCCAAAAATAATTTGAAATGTGGACTCGTCAGACCACAGAACACTTTTCCACTTTGCAGCAGTCCATCTTAGATGATCTCGGGCCCAGAGAAGCCGGCTGTGTTTCTGGATGTTGTTGAAAAATGGCTTTCGCTTGCATAGTAGAGCTTTAACTTGCACTTAAAGATGTAGCGACGAACTGTATTTAGTGACAGTGGTTTTCTGAAGTGTTCCTGAGCCCATGTGGTGATATCCTTAAGCATTTGATGTCGGTTTTTGATGCAGTGCTGTCTGGGGGATCGAAGGTCACGGTCATTCAATGTTGATTTCCGGCCATGCCGCTCACGTTGAGTGATTTCTCCAGATTCTCTGAACCTTTTGATTATATTATGGACCGTAGCTGTTGAAATCCCTAAATTTCTCGCCATTGCACTTTGAGAAACTTTGTTTTTAAACTGTTTGACTTTTTGCTCACGCAGTTGTGGACAAAGAGGTGTACCTCGCCCCATCCTGTCTTGTGAAAGACTGAGCATTTTTTGGGAAGCTGTTTTTATACACAATCATGGCACCCACCTGTTCCCGATTAGCCTGCACACCTGTAGGATGTTCCAAATAAGTGTTTGATGAGCATTCCTCAACTTTATCAGTATTTATTGCCACCTTTGCCAACGTCTTTGTCACGTGTTGCTGGCATCAAATTCTAAAGTTAATGAATATTTGCAAAAAAAAAAAGTTTATCAGTTTGAACATCAAATATGTTGTCATTGTAGCATATTCAACTGAATATGGGTTGAAAATTATTTGCAAATCATTGTATTCGGTTTATATTGACATCAAACACAATTTCCCAACTCATATGGAAACAGGGTTTGTACTATAGGACAACCCACCAAAATAGGAGCGCAAGACAAAAACTAAAACACTACACACACGAAAACACCAAAAAAACTCCGAATAAGTCACGGCGTGATGTGACAGGTAGTGACAGTACACCAACTTTGAGACAAAAGCTACAGTGATGCATGGTTGGTTATGGTTTAAAGTCGTATACAACAGTTGCAAACACGACTTTTAACTGTCAATATAGGCTACTGAATTTAATTTTTTTATGTTTTCTGCTGGTGGTGTGTCTCTGGATTTTTTCAATGAAAAAGAATGTGACTTGACTCACAAAAGTTTGAAAAACACTTGTCTAAGAAACAAGTACAGGTAAGTTAATCAGACAGGCATACATAGCAGTGGAAACAGACAGGAATAAAAAATTAAAAAAAAACTGATGAAGAAACAAACACAAAACACAGGGAAATAATATACTAAATCTGACATTCTATGGAAGGTCATGACATACAGGTCCAATATCAGCTAAAAAACAAGTATCGCATGATTTTAGCCTGCATGTAAAATCTGCTATATAAGCGCCAATAAAAGCAGTACTGCAGTGTGTTTATTTGTGCAAAGCTGGACAGCCAGTTAACATCAAAATGTCCTCCAATGACACATGTGATTTTTTTTCTTGTATTTTTGTGAAATAATTTATAAAAAGTTAAACATGATAGGCAAAAGGGTACTTTACTTAGAGTTAGCAGCTAAACAACAGCTAAGCACATAATAACACAAACGCTAGACACAGCTAATAGATGTCCCTAATTTAAAGTTAAAGTCCCAACAATAGTCACACACACACACTAGGTGTGGTGAAATTGTCCTCTGGGTCAATGGGTCCCATTTTTATAGTCTGGTATGACTCGGCCGAGGTTTGAACTCACAGCCTTTCAGTCTCAGGGTGGACACTCCAACCACAAGGCCAATGAGCAGGTCAATATAAACAATATTGCAGTCTAAAACTCAACATTTGTCAATAGAAACAATTATTACAATCTTTATAGTTGCATATTACTTAGATACAAAGTCTTTAAAGCAGACACGTATTAGAAAGTATTCAGTAACAAACATGTCTGGATCATCAATAATATAACCACAAAGTGTCGCCGGAAAAAATAAATGACCATTCATATGGTTAAGTGTTCTCATACCTACTATTGTTCTTTGACTATTTGTAAGCGGTCAAACCCTTTCTACAACATAATAAAAGTATAGAATGCGCTGTACTATGAATCTGAATAAAACTGTTCAAATTCAGGCTAAAAACACCTTTATTCAACTGTGCATATGACAATTGAAAAAATGTTCCCTACACTTTTTGATTTCAACTGAATTATTATATTTATGATGATTTCATTTTGGTTTTTATGCATCTGCAAAGCACTTTGCACATTGCCTTGTGTACCAACAGCTCTGTATAAATAGTCTTGCCTACTCAAGGTTCTAGACGTATTGGAAATAAAAAGGCTCTCACCTGGTCTGGTAGAGACTGATCTTGGGCTACAATGATGTGCTCCTGGCCAAGAGACTGCAGTTGATCTGGACTGATGACTGTCTGATGGGCCTGCAGGGCTGCAAAACACAAGAGTTGTTACTCTTTGGCTTTACTGCAAATGTGTTCTCTTCGTTATTTCAGATTTGAGTTTCTTACACTGTAATGTAGCAAGAGCCTCTTCATCACTGTTGACTATGATAGTCTGCTGGGATGTGACGGTGCGGCTTTTTTTAGTGGGGTGTTCCTGGTTGTGGAGACGCTCCATGTGGAACTTTAGGTGGCCGTTGCGGTTGAAGCTGGGTAAAAAATAAAATACTATCTATTTTAATCTGTAATTATAAAAAGGTACAAACAAACAAAAATTGGCTAAAAAGGTACCGTATTACATTAGCATGCTAAAATTTGTCTGCTAAAACATTGTAAGAGACATTAGCATACTTAAAAGATAGCACCAAGCATCAAAATCCATGATTTTTAGTTTTAAACAAGCAAAATTTGTTAAAAAGCTAGCATGAAAAGAACAAGTTAAATGGTGAGAAGTATTAAAATGAACTATTTTTTGGTGTAAACATACAAAATTAACTGAAAAATTAGCCTAAACGTTAACATGCTAACATTATCATGCTAAAATATGAGACATTAGCATACTTCCAAAATGGTACCAAGTATCAAAAACTATGATTTTTAGGGTAAAACATACAAAATTGGCTAAAAAGCTGGCAAAAAATGTTAACATGCTAACGACAGCATGCCAGGACGAGACTGGAAAAGCGAAATACCAAAATGCAGTATTTGTGGGTGTAAACATACCAAAATAGCTTAAAAAAACAACAAAAATAAATAGCTAGCATAAAACATTAGCATGCTATGATAAGACAAACAAACTTCCAAGATGGCGCCATGTATCAAAAATCATGATTTTTGTTTTGGTTTGAACATACAAAGTTAGCTAAAAAGGTAGCAACTCACACACTGTACATATATGCATCACAAGAATGATTTTCACTGTGTAATAAAATAACCTAAATGTTAGTAGTTTAACACCACACCCCAGTACAACCAATTGATTTATTTTCTACAACTAAGTATTGTCAGGGGAGCTTTTTACAAGATGCACTTTGGACTGGTCACCAAATCCAACATTGTAATCAGTTGACCGAGCTTTTGCTTTAAAATAAAAAAAATTATTTTCAATGGGAATAAAGCTGTAAAAATTCAATTGAATCGATTATTTAATTAAAAAAAAAAGCTTTGATTTGTATTATTTTTGCTTCACATGAGAGCTGTGCACCGACGGTGATGTGGCCTGTGTGTGTGTTTGTGTAGTGTGTATAGCAGAATGCCAATGGAGTTGGCTCAAAGAAGAGGAAAAGAGAGCAAAGGGCCCAAAAAAGACAAGAGAAGCTCTCTAAAAGGTTTTATAATCATTTAAAAGTGGAAAAAAACACACAGTGGTGAAATGTGTGAACTTTTAAGCGAACAATTTCTAAATGGCACAACATCAATGATGCAACACGTACTGAGAAAGCATCATTCATATTTAAGAGCCGAAAACAAAAAAAGTACAAACTGTAAAATACTTTTTTGGCAGCAAACGCCATCTTAAATGTTTTAACTGCATAACGAATGTTTTATTCAAACATGTGAGGACCCGTTTGTATGTTAAAGTGAACAGGTTGTTCGTCCAAAAAATCAATTCCCACTTTACCTTTACACATTTGTATGTGTTGAATTCTTAAATACAGTCTTTGCAGTGCACATTTGTGGGGTGCTGACGTCATCGCGGTGCCCGAAGGCTGTCCCAATTCAAAAAAGTTCCAAGTGTTCTTTTCTCCCATTAGCAGAAAGGTTGCATTTAATGATTGAATGAAACTTGTATTAGTAGATTGCACAATACAGTATATATTCCGTACAATTGACCACTAAATGGTAACACCCGAATAAGTTTTTCAAATTGTTTAAGTCGGGGTCCACGTTAATCAGTTCATGACTATAGACTTCACGTCCTTTCATATCCCGATATCCAAAACTATTTTCAACATGACGACTCTATGCAAAGCGGAAAGAGCGGCTCTAAAATGCAAAGTATAGCTTTATTTATTCATTTAAAACAGCTAAAAGCAGACATGTCAAGCTGTGGTGTCACAGTATACATTTGTGTTCAAATACGAGACCTTGACTATTGTAATGTTGAGTAACCTCCCTGCTCTTTGCTCCAGGGACAGCTATATATACGGCCATTGTAGACAGCTTGGTGCCCGGAGCTTTTTTTTCAACGTTTGAAAGTAAATCCTGACATCTGTTAATTGACTTTTTTAGACAGCAATAACTTGACTTAATTATGTTTTATTAATGTGAGGCCGGAATAATGAAGTATTGTAAGTGTATCCATCAATGTACCGATATTAGTTGTTGCTGTTTTTTGTGTACATGTGCATGTATTTGAACATGTTTACTTCTATTATTATTGTGAGCGTGTGTTTAACTTTTCTGTTGTTTGTTGCTGTGCAGAATAATCAAGGAGTAGGAGTTGGACAACAACAACAGAGCAAAGAGAAATGACGCAAAACACCCATACACCAGTTTGGATGATCATTAAAAACAAAGTATTTTCATAACATATACCAAGGGTCACGAACGCGGTGCCCGCGGGCACCAGGTAGACCGTAAGGCCCAGATAAGTCGCCCGTTAGCCTGTTCTAAAAATAGCTCAGATAGCAGCACTTACCAGTGAGATGCCTTTATTTTTTAAATTGTATTTATTTACTAGCAAGCTGGTCTCGCTTTGCTCGACATTTTTAATTCTAAGAGAGACAAAACTCAAATAGAATTTGAAAATCCAAGAAAATATTTTAAAGACTTGGTCTTCACTTGTTTAAATAAATTCATTTATTTTTTTTACTTTGCTTCTTACAACTTTCAAAAAGACAAAAATACAACCTTAAAAATGATTTTAGGATTTTTAAACACATATACCTTTTTACCTTTTAAATTCCTTCCTCTTCTTTCCTGACAATTTAAATCAATGATCAAGTAAATTTATTTTTTTATTGTAAAAAATAATAAATACATTTTAATTTAATTCTGAATTTTAGCTTCTGTTTTTTCGACGAAGAATATTTGTGAAATATTTCTTCAAATTTATTATGATTAAAATTCCAAAAAATTATTCTGGCAAATCTAGAAAATCTGTAGAATCAAATTTAAATCATATTTCAAAGTATTTTGAATTTCTTTTAAAATTTTTGTTCTGGAAAATCAAGAAGAAATAATGATTTGTTTTTGTTAGAAATATAGCTCTGTCCAATTTGTTATATATTCTAACAAAGTCCAGATTGGATTTTAACATATTTAAAACATGTCATCAAAATATATACATTTATTGTGATTAATCATTAAGATGATCAGTGTTTCCACAAAGATAAATATCATTAATTATTAATAATAACATAGAGTTAAAGGTAAATTGAGCAAATTGGCTATTTCTGGCAATTTATTTAAGTGTGTATCAAACTGGTAGCCCTTCGCATTAATCAGTACCCAAAAAGTAGCCTTTGGTTTCAAAAAGGTTGATGACCCTTGACATATACACTGCAAAAACTGAAATCTAAGTAAGATATAATATCTCAAATATGGGTGATATTTGCTTATTTTCTGTCTGATAAGATACTTCTTCTCCCTAAGCAGATTTTATGTTAAAGTGTTTTACTTGTTTTAAGTGTTTTGGTTCTCAATGATCTCAGTAAGATATTACAGCTTGTTGCTGAGATTTTATGACCTATACAGAGTAAAACATGCTTGAAACTAGAATATCAAAGGTTGCAAAGCTGTGTCATCAACACTCACAGGTATAAAACTACTTTTTTGAAAGTGATAATTTCTTATTTCAAGCATGAAGAAAATTACTTTGACACAATTGTGTCTCATATCAAAACAGATGACAGCCAAATGGACTTTGCTGTTTTATTTTCAATGAAACAATAGAAAACACCTACTCATATAGTAGTACACTTGTTATTAGTGAGAATATTCTTATTTTAAAGGTAGTATTGGGTTCTTTGAGGTTAGCTAACTTTACTTGTTTTGGAAAGTCTTGAAAAGCCAAATTTTCTTGTTCTATTGGCAGATAATTTTGTTTAGTTCAAAGAAAATAACCCTAATTTTTGTATTTTTTTTCTTGTTTTTGAACACTGATTTTTTGCAGTGTCCAAACTAGTAAACTCATGTGCTGAACCTGTAGTTGTTGTGATTCATTTCTCTCTCTATATAATAATAATAATAATAATAATAATAATAATAATAATAATCCAACCATCCATCTTCTACCGGTTGTCCCTTTCAGGCTTGCGGGGGGTGCTGGAGCCTATCTTAGCTGCAATATGCTACCCAAATATTTACTATTACTGGCTATAATGTAACCAAATTGACAAGATTAGAAAAGTACACCAATTGTGAATTACATATTAATAAAACAATTGATAAATAGGATTGTGTGTTGTTGCTGTATGGATAGACCGACCATGAGGACTCTTTCTGGGACATCTTCTGGACTGTCTGTGTTTTTAAAAGGTACATGTCCCACTACATCAAGCATTTACAATTATACAGATAAATTTATCATTAACTAATAATTAGGAATAACATTTTTAGAACGACCCACACTTTGTCCACAACATGGGCTGGGTCCTTGGATTGTTGCAGCCCCCGAATTGAGACACAGCTACTGTATCATATTTTATCAGGAAGTATTTTTGTACTTTAAAAAAAATATATAGCTAATCTATAGCTTTGATCACATGGTAAAAGTGCAATTTTTTGTTATCTACATTTATAAGAAGAAAGAATAAGGTTTATCAGAAAAATCATTGTTTATTCAAGCCATTTGACATAAAAGACACATTAGGGCTATGAAGTGTTTTATTCGATTACCCGAACAAATTGATGGATGGATTTCTCACTTACTAAAGCAAGGGTGTTAAACTCATTTTAGATTGGGGGCCACATGGAGAAAAATCTACTCCCAGTGGGCCGGACTGGTAAAATCACAGCACGATAACTTAAAAATAAAGACAACTTCAGATTGTTTTCTTTGTTTACAAATTATAATGTTGTTGTTTTTATTTTTTTTACACTTGCATGTTGCAATTAATAATATTTCATCATTATGTGTCGTTGTTTACACTTTCTAAATAAATTGTGTGATAATGTTCATCAGTCAACTCCATCCATCCATTATCTACCGCTTATTCCCTTTGTGGTCGCTGGTGCCTATCTCAGCTACAATCGGGCAGAAGGCGGTGTACACCTTGGACAAGCCGCTACCTCATCGCAGGGCCAACACAGATAGACTAACAACATTCACACTCACATTCACACACTGGGGCCAATTTAGTGTTGCCAATCAACCTATCCCCAGGGCTCGGGATCTTTTTGTGTGGAGTTTGCATGTCCTCCCCGTGAATGCGTGGGTTCCCTCCAGGTACTCTGGCTTCCTCCCACTTTCAAAGACATCAGTCAACTCACTGGTGTTAATTTTCATCCACCCATCCATTTTATACCGCTTATTCCCTTTTGGGGTCGCGGGGGGCTTAGGGTTATCCATCAATATAAAAAAATAATATCAAAATAAAATTACAGTATGCTATTGATGTACGGTAGTTTGCTCATTTTCCTCGATTGGTGCCCTAACATCATGTGGTTTATTTAGTTTTACGTACGTAGCAAAATCTACAAAGATAAAAATAATTGCTATTGCGACATCTAGTGGACACATTTAGAACAGCAGTTTCTTTCATTCAAAAATGTTGGCCCTTTTTTTTAAATTAAGTACCATTGATTATCACACACAGACTAGGTGTGGTGAGATTATCCTCTGCATTTGACCCATTCCCCTCAACCCCTGGGAGGTGAGGGGAGCAATGTGCAGCAACACTTGATGCTGAGTGCCAAGCAGGAAGGTAATCGGTCCCATTTTTATAGTCTGTGGTATGACTCGGCCGGGGTTCGAACTCAAGACCTACCGATCTCAGGGTGGACACTAACCATATTCAGCAAACTCATCCTGCGAGCCAGAGGAAACCTGTTTTACGGGCCTGATCCTGCCCGCGGACCGTACGTTTGACACCCCTGTACTAAACTAATCCATAAATGTAACCCCAAAATAAAATGTTGATAAAATACATAATGCAAATTGAGTATAAATGCGTGATTATGTGAATATTTTCTGCGAAAGGGGGATCATAGCTTTCATTGATTTTGTTAAAAGGGGTAATGGGCACCGCATAAGGTTTTGAAAGGCTATCCAATATTTGACATTGAAAATCCTTGTTCCTACCTTTGCCCACAAAGTTTGCAAGAAAATGGCTTTTCCTTGGTGTGGGTCAGCAAGTGTCTGCGCAGGTCTTTCTTGTTCTTGGAGGCAAAGCTGCAAAAGGAACACTTGTGAGGCCGCAAGTAGGAATGCAGCTCCATGTGAACCTAAAGCAAAGATTACAGAAGACATTATGTTTGATGTGTGTTTTATTCCTTAAAGCTTTGCGTTACAAAAATCCTTGGTTCAACAGACCTTAACATCAGGCCAAGAGCTTGAGATGAAATCACAGTCAGGGCACTTGAAGGTGTTGGAATCCAGGTGCGCCCTCTTGTGGTTCTCCATGTCAGAACGGCCGTGGAAAGATTCCAAGCATATGCGGCAGGAGAACCGCTTGGTGCTGACACTAGGGGAGCTCATGGCAGGGGGAGAGGAGGGAGCTTCACTACTCAGCTAAAAGTAAAGAAAAACAACATTAAAGAGGATATGTGAGACATGCAGGTCAGTTTATTTTTTGGTCATTGGATTTTCTTTTCATCAATAGAAACTGAAAAAGAAAAAAAAATTGGTTCATTAGAATTTCACTTTAAAATGCAAAAAAAATAATTAGAAAAAGAAGCGTTCCATTATCAGATCAAAATCAGACATACTGTACCCCGCCTTCTGCCCGATTGTAGCATAAATAGGCACCAGGGACCCCCGCGACCCCAAAGGGAATAAGCGGAAGAAAATGGATTGATGTGTGTTTTTTACATTTTTATTTCATTTTAAATGACAAAAAATACAATTGAAAAATAAAGCGTTATTCGTTTTTGGTGTCGAAAAGCAATGACTATGTCTAAAAACGATTTCATTTTCATTTAGCAAAAATGTAATCCCTAGTAAACAGAAAAGGAAAAAAAATGACTAAAACGGATGATTCTTGATATTCTAAAATCGGATTGTTTTAATTTTCAAAGTAAAAGCAAGGATGATTACCGTACTAAGGTAGCCGTGTGCCTCTGGATAAAATGTCTTTGGAGCCCTACAAAGAAATGTTTAAAAAAACAAAACAACGACTAACAGCTACAGAAATCTCCAGGCACATATAACACAAAAGTGGAGGAGAAAAGGCATTTGTTCACGCACAATAAAACACTATTGGAGAGTATTTTTTTCTTACAGGCCAGTCCGTGGTCATGTCTTTTAATTCTAGCTCAGGTGTTTGAATAAAAAAAATAAAAAGCATCTGGTTTGGTCTGTTTTTCCATTTCTGTCAAGTAGAATTCACACTTTTATATGAAACATTACATTTTTTGGATGTTGCTATTCCTCTTCTTTGCATTTTAAAATTTGTTTCAAATAAACTAGTACTTTTGTGTTTTTCAATTTCCATTCTTGAAAAGAAAAATAAATATCTTATGTGATTACCTCCACCTGTTGCAGAACACCATCAGGCAGTCCGGTAGCAAGGTAGAACTTGTCATTTTTCAGGTTCTGTGCTTCGGGCTCCTCTGCAGCATGAGAAGACTCGTTTGTCTCTTTACTGCAAGAAGTTTGAGAGTTGAGGCTAGTAAGGGTCACATGAGAAAGTATACTTTGCTGAATGATTTGAATAATTAAAATATTGTATGCACAGTTAGCAGTCCCTCACCTGCATTCAGAGCTTTGGACTTCTTCTGTCACCTGCTCCACCACATTGTACACCCCTTCGTCCTCGTAGGTTTCTATAGAAAACTGAGCCAGATCTCCTGTCCCAGAGGCGGTTTCCTCATAGTCCTCTTGCAGAACGGTCTCTCCGTTCTCGGACACGTGGACGGTCACGACCTTCTGGGCCTGGCCCGGGGCTGCGGAGACCGCACTCCACTTTCCCTTCTCCAAACCTTCAACTTCAGCACTGCCATCTGACTTCAGCACCGCCACCTGAGGAGCACAATCAGTGATGGTGGTTGTAGAGCCTTGTAAAATTTTACAAAAAACTAAATAAGTATACTGGCAGTTGCACACACTTGTAGGGAGTTTCCAACCAATTCTCGAGCATTGCTCATATTCAGCAGCAGGCTCAGGGCATTCTGGGAGGAGAGATTACCAGATTCACCTGGTAGGCAGACCAAGAATATAATTTTCAGTGTTTGTCTTGGAACCTTCAAAGTTACTTTATAGTTACACGTGTAAAACAAATATGTTTCCAAAATACCTTGTTCATAGATGATGGTGGTGTTTCCATGCGCATCTTGAGACACGGAGGCATTACCCATCCTCTGAATGGCCTGAAGAGCTACAGGATCCACTGAAACCTGACATGTGAGAAAAGAAGGAAATCATTCTTACCTGTTACCATCATGATCAGGTTGCTAATTATTATCTATTGTAAAAGACCATGTAGACTCACAATGGTGTTGGGCAAGACTTGCGTTCCTTCTTCATGTTGCTCCTTAAGCTCCTCCATTTGCTGCAAGGTGAAAAAAGGCTTGCGTCGTCTCTTTGTGGGTTCCGTGGGGTGAGAGATGGACCACTCATCAAAAGCTTCCGGATGGCGACACTGCACGTGTAATCGCAGGTTTTTCCTGTGCTTTGTCACAAAGTGACACATGTTGCAGCAGAAAGGCTTCTCTCCTACAAAGAAGTCACATTGAGAGCTCCAGCCGAACCTTACTCAAAACAGTTTTAAAAGCAACAACAAACCTGTGTGTTTAATGGCCAGGTGGGACACTAGGAACTCTTCTTTGGAAGTAGAGTATTTACAGTAATCACACTTGAAGGGTCTGTCGATAGTGTGGGATAGTTGATGATTCAGCAGCAGCTTCTTATTGTCACAAGTGTAATCACAAAACTCACACTTGAACCTGACAAATGCATAGACTGGGTTACACATTCAATGCAGATTTTGGCTACATTGCTTGATAGCAACTTTTTAGAGATGACTGTGACAACATTATGCAGTGAAGATGTCTATACATAAAAAAACCAAAAGGATGCATTACTAACTTGCTGTCTCCCAGAGTCTGAATGTGGGTAAGGAGGTGCATTTTGAACGTGTACCGCTTCTTGAAGGATTTACCACACTGAAATAAAAGAAAAAGATTAGGATACATTCAGAGGAGACTACCTTCTTGTACTTAAAGTTAAATCTATTTTAAGCCAAAAAAGGAGGCACAAACAACTGGACAGTGAACAAGAAAAAAATGCTTAAAACCATCTTAAAATGAAATGATGTTGTTTCTAGTTGTCAGACCTTGTCACACATATGTGGTTTCTCTGCACTATGGGTCTTTAAATGCTGGGTGAGCCTCTTTTGCATGGGGTAAACCTTGTGACAAACAGGACATGGAAACTCGGACATTGTCATCACCTGCAACATTTGGACAGAAAGTCATACACACAAAAAAATTGCGCTCGACACACACACACAGAACTGAGGAAAAAACCCACCTATGGAAAAGTCCACTTTGGAGAAAAACTCATTCATTAATATAATAATATAATTATATTAATATTAACATCAAAATTAACGTAACCTAAAAAAAGAATATAAAATATAAGAAAAAATTAAATATAAATATATTAGAAAATAACCAAACACACTGCGACCATTGTACTTAAGCATGAAGGTACATATTGGAATTGTTACTTTAACATTCTTGTCAACGGACAATGAAATAACAAAACAAAACTTACCATTATTTTCTTCTTTTTCCTAATGGATGACAATAAATGATACAATTTGTAAAACCTTTAAGACCTCTTGAAATGTTTTAAGGTCTGCATGTGTAGTTACAACAGGACCTACTTGTCTTTGCTATGAACTGCTGAGTGACGAACAACATCTTTTCTGTAGACACTTGAATAATCGCACGTCTCACACTTGAAAGGTTTTGTACCTTCATGATTGAACATGTGCTCCTGCAAAGAAACACGCAAGATTTACATACTGTATAAGTTCAGGTGAGCGTACAATGAGTTTTTATTTAAAAAAAAATACCTTGAGAGAGGACCAGCGCTTGCAGCGATAATTGCACTGGAGGCATTTGAAAAGTTCTGGGTCGTTGCCCTCGTGGGAATTCACGTGGAAGCGCAGATCATCTTGCGTGAGGAAGCGAGAGCCGCAGATACAGCAACTGTGAGGTCTCAGGAGCGGTTTGAGAGATTTGTAGTACTGACTAAAAGAAGAAAAAAATGCTTAATTAAATAGTTTAAGACAGTAGTTGTTACACAAAGATGATACTTTTGTATGTTAAAAAGATTCGAGAACAGAACAAGTCAGTTGATATTTACTTTCGATTCAAATGCTTCCTGTACTTCTTGCGAAGAAAGCACTTGGAGGGACGACCACGTTTTCTCTCAAAAAACTCTTCTGGCTGCGGGTTGGACGATGGGTCTTTGTTCTCAGAGTCCGATTGGCTTACTGCTGCCTCTGCTGTGTCCCCATCAGTCCCCAGAGCAGGGCTGTCATTGTCTAGGCCAGAGGAGCTCGCCTCATCAGCAGCACTTGGATCGGCATTCTTTGTTAAACTCTCTGCCTCTATGACAAACAATACACAGTCAAAGCTTTCTTAAGCAGGTTGGTGGCTGCTCTGCTGATCTTTTAAAAATTGACGACCCACCTTTGCTGCTGTCCTCTTCTTCCAGAAGGATGTATTTCCTCGGGCGGCCAATTTTACGTCTTGGACGAGATTGCGAGGAGGACGAGATAGGAGGAGTTTTTTGTTTCAAACTGGATGAGAGTTTAACTTCGCAGTCCTCTTCCATCGGTTTGTAGTCACTATCCACTGAGGAACACATGAGCATTGTCAAGTACGGCTTTAATTCTTAAAGTTTAAGTACCAATGATTGTCACACACACTAGGTGTGGCAAAATTATCCTCTGCATTTGACCCATCACCCTTGATCACCCCCTTGGAGGTGAGGGGAGCAGTGGGCAGAAGCGATTCCATGCCCGGGAATCATTTTGGTGATTCAACCCCAAATTCCAACCCTTGATGCTGAGTGCCAAGCAGGGAGGTAATGGATTCCATTTTTATAGTCTTTAGTATGACTCGGCCGGGGATTGAACTCTCAACCTACCGATCTCAGGGCGGACACTCTACCCACTAGGCAACTGAGTAGGTGTATCTTTATGAGGAACTCGCATGTTATGTCTGTGCTTCCTCCAACATCCAGGAAAAATATGTTTTTATCAGAAACCAACAAATACAAGAGATTGAAAAAAGGTGCAATGGAAATCATGAGGCAAGGAGCTAGCACCAACAACTAGGATTGGGGGAGGCGCATACATATATGGCTGCTCCGGGTAACTTCATTATGATTTTTTTTGTTTGATTTAAACAAGTCACATCTTGAAGCTACGGCAACCCTGGCAAAAGCCGAAACTGTCAGCAGATAAAAGGCATCACTTACTTATAAAACTTTTTTGTCTACACATAAGAATCTTGTACTTACAGTCGATTTTAGGAAGACATGATGAACATAATTGATGTACTTGTAAGTAATCACAAAAGAGCTAGTAAGAGTTCCACACAGACCTTCAGAATCATCAAGAGCACCGGCATCAGGTACGTCATCTTCCTCCTCCTCTGCTTTAGCAGACCCGGACGCCGGTGTTGCCTTCTTCTCCGCAGCTTGACGGGCCGGTGCAGCACTTTTGGGAGGTCGTCCACGTTTACGCTTTGTTTGCAAATCCCCTTAGAGTTAAAAATATACAAGATAAATACGAATAATAAATTGACACAATCATTAGTCCCAGTTGACCATACAAACATACTTGTAGGTTTAAAGTGCTTGTCCCTCATGTGGTTAATGAGCGTATCTTTAGAGACACTCTTATACGGACACATCTTGCACTTGAACTGTTGCACAATCACGACTTCCATCAACTCCTCCAACTCAGCCAGGTTGGGCGGACGGTTTCCAGGGCCTTCTGCCACTGCCGATGTCTCCATTTCCTGGCCTGCTGCAGCTTCCTCCTGAGGCTGCCGGGAACCCTGAGGCTCATCCGAGCAATGCGGGGCCACCCCGGGTTCTGGGATGGCGATATAGGTGCCACTACTGCTGATGTATGGACCTGGCTGGCTCTCGCTGCAGTCCAATGCCTCGGGGACCCCCCCTGAATCTGCGGTGTCAACCACAGGGTGGTCTGACGAGGAGCTGTCATCGGTATAGAGAGATGCATCAGGGCCATTGCTGTTCTCGGTGTAACAAGAATGCTGGGGCTGCTGTTGGGAGTGCTGCGGCTGATCGGGAACTTGGTTACGATCATCATCTTCGTCGTCATCCCCACCATTCCTTGCTTGATACTGCGAACACCCAGGTTGCTCGGAGTCGGCAGCTGCAACACACTCGCCGCTATATTCAACTGAATACTGCCGGCTTGACTGGGTCCCGTGATCTGCACTGCTGTCGATGTAGGCGCGTGAATTATGTGGCAGCTCTTCATCGTCCACAGCACATAGATACCCAGCACTGCACTCCACCACACAGTGCCCCTGGCTGGTGGGGTTTGAATCCGCCCTGCTACATTCTACGTATCCAGGCAGGTCTTGGTCACTGTTCTCTCCACTGTAGTCCGGGAAGCCTGACTGTGAGCGCGTCTGGTCAGGTTCTTCACCTGAACACTCCACATAGGATGATGAGGACTCCCCTGTTTGGTCTGGGCCATCTGCACTGCAGTCCATATACTGGGAGGGGTGAGAGTGTTGGGGCTGATCAGGCTGATTGCCGCTGTCCTCTGGGTAACCGGAGTGTCCAGGCTGATCGTCAGGTTGGTCGGGCTCCAAGTTACTCTGCAGGTCTCCCTGGTCCCGGCAGGTGGATGTGGGACCCTCAGAGAGTGCTTCTATGGTTATGCGATTGGACAAGGCTGAGGATGACATGTGGGCTACCATGGGAGCACCTAAAACAGAGACACACATTAACAGATTGTACACATTTTCAAGCGTGTTTAGGAGTCGACACACAGATGATTATTTTTTGTCTTTTCTGACTCTTAAATGTTGTGAAAATGTTGGATACTAGTGTTACACAATGCATATAACATCATTAAGTTCATGCATTTTGCATGCCTCTGTTCACGGGGTTTTGTAGACAGTCTACATCATAACGTCACATTTGGACAATTAGCTGAGCCAGAGGAAAATTAAGTCTTCCCCCTCAACCACAGGCGGTGTGGAAACACACAAAGAGGTAAAACAAATAATTATTTTCATCTGATCCAGGCATGTGCACAACAACACATATGTGCAGCATAAACCATGCCAAAAGCAGGGTGCGCCGTGGTTTCATTCACAATCATTAACGCTTCCACAAACGAACATCAAAAAGTGGGTTATAAATGTGACTGTAGAGCGAAATTTACACAAAATATAAAATCAGGGGGTTCTTAATTTTTTTCACCTTGGGGCCCACTTTTTTTACTATAGAGGGGCCGGGGCCCACTGAAATATTAACGCTGAATTAGTAATATTGCTATTAAAATTTATTAAATATTTACTTATAGTTTAACACGAAAAACCTTGTCAAATGATATGAAAGCAAGCGTTAATTAAAAAAATATATTATTAAGGCTTAGATCAGGCCAATTACAAAAATATAAATTAAATCAAATATACTACCAAAACAAGACTCATGGTGAAAAATATTTTACATTTTATATATTCGTTTAATTCACATACAATTACACATTGCTAACATAAATGCATTTATCTAAACTCTCAATTAAAATTAAAGCGAAATTACAAACCCCGTTTCCATATGAGTTGGAAAATTGTGTTAGATGTATATATATATATATATGGAATACAATGATTTGCATATCCTTTTCAGTCCATATTCATTTGAATGCACTACAAAGACACGATATTTGATCTTCAAACTCATAAACTTTATTTTTCTTTCGCAAATAATAATTAACTTAGAATTTCATGGCTGCAAGACGTGCCAAAGTAGTTGGGAAAGGGCATCTTCACCACTGTGATACATCACCTTTTCTTTTAACAACACTCAATAAACGTTTGGGAACTGAGGAAACTAATTGATGAAGCTTTCAAAGTGGAATTCTTTCCCATTCTTGTTTTATGTCGAGCTTAGGTCGTTCAACAGTCTGGGGTCTCCGCTGTTGTATTTTACGCTTCATAATGGGCCACACATATTCGATGAGAGACAGGTCTGGACTGCAAGCGGGCCAGGAAAGTACCCGCACTCTTTTTTTACGAAGCCACGCTGTTGTAACACGTGGCTTGGCATTGTCTTGCTGAAATAAACAGGGGTGTCTATGATAACGTTGCTTGGATGACATCATATGTTGCTCTAAAACCTGTATGGCCCTTTCAGTATTAATGGTGCCTTCACAGATGTGTACGTTACCCATGCCTTGGGCACTAATACACCCCCATACCATCACAGATGCTAGCTTTTGAACTTTGCGCCTATAACAATCCAAATGGTTATTTTCCTCTTTGTTCTGGAAGATTACACGTCCTCTGTTTCCAAATATAATTTGAAATGTGGACTCGTCAGACCACAGTACACCTTTCCACTTTGCATCAGTCCATTTTAGGTGAGCTCGGGCCCAGCCAAGCCAGCGGTGTTTCAGGGTATTGTTGATAAATGGGTTTGGCTTTGCATAATAGAGTTTTAACTTGCACTTACAGATGTAGCGACCAACTATAGTTACTGACAGTGGTTTTATGAAGTGTTCCTGAGCCCATGTGGTGATATCTTTTACACACTGATGTCAGTTTTTGATGCAGTACCGCCTGGGGGATCAAAAGTCTTTAATGTCATCGCTTACGTGCAGTGATTTCTCCAGAGTCTCTGAAATTTTGATGATTTTACGGACCATAGATGGTAAAATCCCTAAATTCCTTGCAATAGCTCGTTGAGAAATATTGTTCTAAAACTGTTCGACAATTTGCTTACAAAGTGGTGACCCTCACCCCATCCTTGTTTGTGAATTACTTAGCATTTCATGGAAACTGCTTTTATACCCAATCATGGCACCCACCTGTTCCCAATTAGCCTGCACACCTGTGGGATGTTCCATATAAGTGTTTGATAAGCATTCCTCAACTTTATCAGTATATATTGCCACCTTGCCCAACTTCTTTGTCACGTGTTGCTGCCTTCAAATTCTAAAGTTAATGATTATTTGCAAAAAAAAAATGTTTATCAGTTTAAACATCAAATATGTTGTCTTCGTAGCATATTCAATGGAATATGGGTTGAAAATGATTCGCAAATCATTGTATTTCGTTTATATTTACATCTAACACAATTTCCCAACTCATATGGAAATGGGGTTTTGTAGAAATACAACTATACCCCTTTAGTCATATTTTTGGCGATGAAGAAACTTCTCTATGACTTAAGCTACAGACTTCTTCTGTTTGTTTGATATTGTAATTACTGCCACAAGTGGTGGAAAAGTGTATCACAACTAAGTGCTGCTGCGGCCCAGATGGACCACAGCAGAAAAACATATTTTTGGTGGCGTTATAGGGAGCGCTCGTGGTGCAACATGAACAACATGCCTCTTGGTTAAGCACAAACGGATGTAGACCACAATGCAATGTTTAAAATGTAGATTGTAATCATCACAAACCCCATCTAAGTAAATGAATGCAGTTGGGAATAGCATTGTTGGAACATATATGTGAAAATGCACTGAAAACAGAACTATCACAACTAGTGAAACACAAAAGTAATGCTCTAGATAGTTTCTGGATGTTCTTTTGCAATACATACAGGGGATACTAATACATTACAATGTCAATCCAGTAACTAACAAAAATGGTCACAGATTAGTCAGAATTGAATCCATGTCATCATGTAATGCTTCATATAAATATTCCAAAAATTCCTTGTTACATTCACACAAATATTTATAGTGAAGCAACAGCAAATACATTTCATATTTTGGTATCCCAAGAAGGGAGAAGCGATACAAAATGGATGGATGGATGGATGGATGGGATACATTTGATGAGTTAATGTTCACAACACATACCATCATCTGGACCTTGTAGTATGAGATATTGGGTCGGTTCTGCATCCCTATCTTCTGCACTAGTCACTGCGATGCAACCTATTGCGAAAAAAGAGCAGATAAGATCTTTTTTTTTTTTTACAAGCAATCATAATGAATCTGCTCTATCGGTGCAAGAATAGGATAGATAGATAGATAGATAGATAGATAGATAGATAGATAGATAGATAGATAGATAGATAGATAGATAGATAGTACTTTGTTGGTTCCTTCAGGAGAGGTCCCTCAGGAAAATTAAAAATAGGATGTCCAAATAGATACCATTCATGATGTCAGGACCGATGGTGGACTCAATGATCTTGTCTATGGCAGAGCCAAGGTCTGATGAGGTAGAGGCAGTCGAGTCTGAAACCATCATAGCTCCCTCTGACACAGCACTGGAGTGGACGATTACTTGGGCTGACTCCGATACCAGCACTGACTGAGTCACTGTGGACACGCTGGACACACTGGTGGACTGGGCCACTGAGGACGAGTCTGGAAGGTGAACTGATGACACTCTGACATCTGTACTCGAGCTGGTCTCTGGGATGAAGACCTAAAGAGGCAGTGAAAAGTATGAATCGTTAATGAGGCGTAACGGTTTTCTTTTTGCATTTGTTGATATCATTCGACAAATCTTACTACAAGTCCCTCTGAGCTCTGTCCTACTTGACAGTCGGAGTCTGGTGCTTGTGCATGAGAGGAGGCAGCATCACTGCTGTCTGCAGACATGGCCTCAGATGATTCCATGCCCATGCCGCTTTCAGACGGCTCCTCCATCCCAGAGGGTCCTGCATCACTGCTGCTTTCCACCTCATTCTCCTCTGAATCCATGACTGCTCATAAAGAAAAAGTCAAGAAACTAAGTTAACGATCAGCCCAGTGTTTTAAATTAATTCCTAGCAACAAGGACAAGGAAAGAAGGCAACTCGTGAATATATTTTTTATTTTTGGAGATTTTATGTTAGTTATGTTGTTCTTGTAAAAATAATTAATGTATACATATGCTTTATTTCAACAATGTATACAAAACAAGGGACGGCGTGACGCAGTTGGAAGAGTGGCCGTGCGCAACCCGAGGGTCCCTGGTTCAATCCCCACGTAGTACCAACCTCGTCACGTCCGTTGTGTCCTGAGCAAGACACTTCACCCTTGCTCCTTATGGGTGCTGGTTAGCGCCTTGCATGGCAGCTCCCTCCATCAGCGTGTGAATGTGTGTGTGAATGGGTGAATGTGGAAGTAGTGTCAAAGCGATTTGAGTACCTTGAAGGTAGAAAAGCGCTATACAAGTACAACCCATTTACCATTTAACACACTTGCACAATATGATCCACTGCAGGGGTTGTATCAAATGGTAGGACTTTACAAAAGATCCATCCGTCCATCCATCCATTTTCTACCGCTTGTCCCTTTCAGGGTCGCGAGGGCTGCTGAAGCTTATCTCAGCTGCACATGGGCGGAAGGCAGAGTACACCGTGGACAAGTTGCCACATCATTGCAGGGCCAACACAGATAGACAGACAACATTCACACTCACATTCACACACTAGGACCAATTTAGTGTTGCCAATCAAACTATATCCAGGTGCATGTCTTTGGAGGTGGGAGGAAGCCGGAGTACCCGGAGGGAACAGTCACGGGGAGAACATGCAAAGTCCACACAGAAAGATCCCGAGCCCGGGATTGAACTCAGAACTACTCATTGTGAGGCACATGCGCTAACTCCTGTTTCACCGTGCTGCCCTTTACAAAAGCTCTACTATTTTGATTGATACAGTACAATTTCAACTGCCTCCTAATATATATATATATATATATATATATATATATATATATATATATATATATATATATATATATATATATATATATATATTGCATTATTAATTTCGTAAAAGCATAATTTGGTTAGATTTGTGTATTTAACCTCATTACATTGTGCAAAGGGCTATGATGCGGGTTTCGGGTTATGCCAGTTCTCTTGAATACTCTTTCCAGTGGGGTAAAAATAAGTCCATCTATTTGCATTCCACTTCTGCATGTATCTGCATGTCTATGCACGGTGCAAGCATGTGTGCGCAATACGTATTATTTAATGTCATTTTTTTAGTTTGTTGTCGTTTCTCTTATGTAGATGTATGTAGAAATAGTGCCGCTGGTTGCATCAGCTCTATGTTCGTTTAACGTCTTTAATGTCTGTTTTTTTATCTTTGATGTTTCTCTTTTGTTTTTATATAATTTCCACATTGTGGGATACTTAAGTCTATCCTACCCTATTATATGGACGCCAGTCTTGATCAGGAGTTGCTTCTCTAAGGATAGCCTGAAAAAATTAAACAAAAAAAGCCAAAAGAGCAACATAAGCGCAAAAACACACAATGGTAATTAAAACATCCATCCATTTTCTACCGCTTATTCCTTTTGGGGTCGCGGGGGTGCTGGTGCCCAGCTCAGCTATAATCGGGAGGAAGGCATGTACACCCTGGACAAGTCGCCATCTCATCACAGGTCGTTAATTAAAACAAAATACTGAAATGTTGAAACTAATAAAAAATTAAATGTTGTATTTAAATATTTTTTGTTTTTACAAAATATAACAATATTGAAATAGGTTCCCTTGCATCTTTCAACTATTGTAAGTATGCAGAAGTTTGGATAGCCCTGGTCTGGATTTGTTTCTACAATATTTCTGTCTTGTCAGGGATGTTGTGATTTCTACGTAAATAAGTGGCAATATGGACACAACAATGTGCAACGTTTATGTTTATACAGGATAGAAATAATACGTGACAACAATTTGCAACTTTAATGTTTATCCATATAAAATAGGCAGTGTTTTGTTGCCTAAAACGCTACACGTTCATGAACATTGTAAACACCGCTTGCCCGTTTATACTTAGCAACAACGGTGTACAGCATTAACTGCCATTGCTGTCGACTGTAATAAATAAAGGAGCTAGGTCCGATTTGAAATCACAATCATGCGTGTAAGTTTCACATAATTGACGGAACTAATCCAATTCAGCATAAACGTAGCAGCAAACTTCAAAACAACGCGTATCTTAGCATTAGCATGTAGCATCTTGGGGCCTAGCTGCCCTTGATCCTGCCTGCGCTGCGTCGCCATTTTCAACAGGCGGACCTCTTTTACATCAGGCATTCTCAAAGCTCTACTGGGGACCTCGAGGGCCTCTGGTTGCGCCAGACCGCCCTTATGATCTCCCTGAAGAAAATAAAAACTCATAACCGTCTTGCGAGTGTCCGGTATTTTTTTCTTACCTTCTGTTTGCGAGTAGAAGCGTGTGCTTAAGCGTATTGATGTCGAATAGCGCTGGCATTGGTAGGAGGTAAATGTAGCTTCATTCTAGTCGGGCGCCATGAGAATCTCCTTGCTTCCTTTTCGTCTGGCCGGGTCTTATTTATTGTTTTGCCTAATCTGGCCAGAATACCCGACACGGCCATGCTTTCAAATTCTGACATTTCTCGAATGTTTATAATATGACGTTCTATGCAACTTTTTTTCAGTATTTGTCGTGATATGTGGAATAACTGAATGGACTATATTTGTCTCAGTCTTCAGTGGAAGGCGTATCACACATGTTAGTGCGGAGGAATATTTACAGACTAACCTACAGGACAGCCGTCAAAGGTCTAATTTTAGAAAAAATATATGTTTAATGTTCTCAAGATGTCGTTTATGTGAACTACTTACATCCGTTATGTGTTTATTTAGATTTTGCTACATTATGAATATATCCTTTTTTGCAGTCAATATTTTCTAGTTGGGCCCCAGTACCTTGAATGCCCTCTCGGTAACAGTTAGAGATGCTACCTCAGTAGAAGCATTTACGTCCAATCTTAAGACTCATTTGTATACACTAGCCCAGGCCTGGGCAATTATTTAGAGAAAAAGAATGTGTCAGGGGGCCGGTATATCTGATTTTTAAGAACACTAATACCTCACAATAATGTCTGATTGTATGCTATAAACCAGGGGTCACCAACCTTTTTGAAACCAAGAGCTACTTCTTGGGTACTGATTAATGCAAAGGGCTACCAGTTTGATACACACTTAAATAAATTGCCAAAAATAGCCAATTTGCTCATTTACCTCTAATAAATATATAAATATATATATATATATATATATATATATATATATATAAAGGGTATTTATGTGTCATTCCGTCGTACATATTTTTTCCTTTTACGGAAGTTTTTTTTTGTAGAGAATAAATGATGAAAAAACTTAATTGAACAGTTTAAAAGAGGGGAAAACACGAAAAAAATAAAAATTTGAAACATAGTTTGTCTTCAATTTCGACTCTTTAAAATTCAAAATTCAACCGAAAAAAATGAAGAGAAAAACTAGCTATTTTAAATATTTTTGAAAAAATTAAGCTATATGTCTAACAAAGACAGAGCATTATTTCTTCTAGATTTTCCAGAACAAACATTTTGAAAGAAATTCAAAAGACTTTGAAATAAGATTTAAATTTGATTCTACAGATTTTTTAGATTTGCCAGAATATTTTTTTTGAATTTAGTCATAAGTTTGAAGAAATATTTCACAAATATTCTTCGTCGAAAAAACAGAAGCTAAAATTAAGAATTAAATTAAAATGTATTTAATATTCTTTACAATAAAAAAAACAAATATTTGAACATTGATTTAAATTATGAGGAAAGAAGAGGAAGGAATTTAAAAGGTAAAAAGGTATATGTGTTTAAAAATCCCCAAATCATTTTTAAGGTTGTATTTATTCTCTAAAATTGTCTTTCTGAAAGTTATAAGAAGCAAAGTAAAAAAATAAATACATTCATTCGAACAAGTGAAGACTAAGTCTTTAAAATATTTTCTTGAATTTTCAAATTCTATTTGAGTTTTGTCTCTCTTAGAATTAAAAATTTCGAGCAAAGCAAGACCAGCTTGCTAGTAAATAAATAGAATTTTAAAAATAGAGGCAGCTCACTGGTAAGTGCTGCTATTTGAGCTATTTTTAGAACAGGCCAGCGGGCTACTCATCTGGTCCTCACGGACTACCTGGTGCCCGGGGACACCGCGTTGGTGACCCCTGCTATAAACGTTATGACAGACCGCCCTGAAAAATGTAATGGAAGTTTACATTTTTCTACGAACGATAAAACATTGAATATTGACAACACATGTACGTCATTCCCCCTTTCAATCGACATATTTTACAATCAAGTAAAACGCAACAAAAATCCAACAAACTGAAATATGAACGCGAAAAGTACAAAATAAACCCACCTAAAATCTGATACATGCGTTTGTTACGTTTCGTCTCGATTACTGTAACGTATTATTTTCGGGACCCATGTCTAGCATTAAACGATTACAGTTGGTACAAAATGCGGCTGCTAGACTTTTGACAAGAACATGAAAGTTTGAACATATTACGCCTATACTGGCTCACCTGCACTGGCTTCCTGTGCACTTAAGATGTGACTTTAAAGTTTTACTACTTATGTATAAAATACTACATGGTGTAGCTCCAGCCTATCTTGCCAATTGTATTGTACCATATGTCCCGGTAAGAAATCTGTGTTCAAAGGACTCTCCAAGGTTTCTCATAGTCATCATTGTCACTGTCAACGATGTCCCACTGGGGTGAGTTTTCCTTGCCCTTATGGCGGACGGCGTGGCGAAGTTGGTAGAGTGACTGTGCCAGCAATCTGAGGGTTACTGGTTCTACCATCCTAGTCACGTCCGTTGTGTCCTTGGGCAAGACACCTCACGCTTGCTCCTGATGGGTCCTGGTGAGCGCCTTGCATGGCAGCTCCCGCTGTCAGTGTGTGAATGGGTGAATGTGGAAATACTGTCAAAGCGCTTTGGGCTCCCTAAAAAGGGGTAGAAAAGCGCTATACAAGTACAACCCATTTACCATTTATGTGGGCTCTACCGAGGATGTTGTTGTGTCTTGTGCAGCCCTTTGAGACACTCATGATTTAGGGCTTTATAAATAAACTTTGATTGATTGATTATGTTATGGACTAATAATGATAATAATAATACAAGCATTCAAAAAATGACAATCGAGGACGTTTTTTTTGGAGTGAATGTTTATTGCAATGAAAATTTAAGACTCAGAAAACTCATTGCACTTTTAAATAATTTAAAATGTAACAGCCATGCGTTGTATTCCAGTGCAAGTACTGGCTTAGAAGCCATTTTCCAGAAAGACATACAAAGCATTATGTATACACATGGTAAAGACACATAAATACTACAGATGGCAAAACAATCAAATACTGTTAAAAGTCTGCACCGGTCAGACACTTAAATGTATAAATTATTCAGATAATCTGGAATTTGATCCAGGTGGGTTACATTTTGTGGCGTTGACACGCTAGAGAGGCCAATGTGTTTGTCACATTAATAATGCCTTATGAACAATCCAGAGAGCACTAACTCATCAGGCATAAACACTGACTTAGGCTCTCCCCGATTTCCTGCACAGGCAGAACATAAGTGTGTCATCACATCCACAAAAGATCTCCTCACAAGGGACTAGTTCAAGAATCCGAGCACTTGAGGATGTCGTATTTGACATAACCAACACGATCCACCTGCCGGCGGGTGTTCATGCGCCAGTAGAATTGGTCCCAGTAGAAGTAGACGTGCCCTAAAGCAGAAACATACATTTCAATCATTAAGAACTTTGTCAGGTCCTGTTAATATATCAACTGTTACCGGCAATAAATACCATTTACCTTTCAACTGGAACACATCCTGGGGCGTGTTGGGAACACCACCGAAAACAGTGTGTGTGTATCGGGAGTAACCTTTTTCAACGGTTTGGGTCTTCACATCAAATCTGTACATAGAAAATAATCCAATATTAAAGACGTGATTAGTGTAATTGCCAATGTTCCGATGTTAAAACCTTTCTCAAGAAATTGAACTCACCTCCAGTATTTATCCCCGCTGAAGAGCAGAACTTTGTTTTTCCCCCTCTGCAATGCTCCCTCCACCTTCTGCAGGCTACTAGGGAGGCCAAGTTTCTCTATGCTGCGGGGGCCAAGAACATTTTTTCCGCTGTAAACCCAGAATTGGCGCCCTGGAAAGACACACCATTGCTTGTAGGTTGTCGGTTGTTTGGATGTGCCTTGAATAATGCACAGCGCTTTCTTACCAGAGAAGAAGTATAATTTCTTGGTGACAACGTCTTCAAAGGCAGCATCGATGACTGCAGGCAGAGCTGACCACTCCTCAGCAATTCTGAATGCACCTTTGACGTCCCCATTATCTCTGATGGATTTCTTCCAGTAATATCTATTGACAGAAAATAATATTTAATTTTCTCGCATCCTAAATCTGTTGACATTTTTATTTCTTACCCGTCACTAAAGAAATGTAGATTGTTTCTGATAACAGTGATGGTGTCAAATTTGGTAATTTTGCAGGCATTTTTGGTTGGATCAACAGGTTTTGGGGTGGTGGTAGTGGGTTCAGATGGGGTCGTGGCCGTGGTTGGGGTGTGAGGCATAGGAGGTGTAGGGTCTGGGCGTTCTCTGCGTCCTGAACAAAATATACAGCTTCAGAGAAAATACAAAAATGGGCATGATAAATATGAGGGATTTTTTTGCTGTCATACCATATAGATACTGAATGCCTTGAATATCGTCTCTATGCAGGGAGAAGTTTTCCACATAGCTGTACATGGGATACATAAGTGCATCCCGAATACTGGAGTGATCCAGACCGAGGGCATGTCCAAACTCATGGGCGGCCACTAGAAAGAGGCTATATCCTGCATCACATCGGGGATAATTCATTAACAAAGCAGGTAAAATAACTGAAGGTTCTGTTTTGTGTTTAATTTCTCACCGGCATCGCGACAGAAGCCCCATTTCGTGTCCTCGTCGTAGCTGCCGGTTGTAGCGCACCACAGTTTTCCGTCACTGCGCCCCTCGCTGGTGCACGTGTCGTACTGCTGACCCAGGAATGTGAAGGGAAAGTGACACGGCTCTCCCTCGGAATTTCCACCAGATACAGCAGTGTCTAACCGGTAAGAAAATAAGGATTATCATCTCTTTGTATATCTGGTCTTGTCGTCCCCTCCCGGGTCGAGAGAAGATGATCAAAAGAGACGTCGGAAACGCTTTCCTGAACCAAAAGTTGCTTTATTACAAGCGAGCGTCATTTAAACAGGACTGCACTACCCGGAGGAATCTTAGTCAAAAAATTGAGGATTCCTAACTGGAGAAGCCAAACCATCAGTTTATGTATTCCTTCTTTGTCTGTGAGGGTGTACGCTAAGTCTAAACAGCCCCACCTGACCATAAAAGGAGATTTTTGTTTGTAAGTGTCTGGAAAACAACTCCTTTAAGTCATATCTTGAAGGTTGGTGTTTGAACTTGACAGGTAGTCTCCTCTCAAGGATTTGGCTGTCATTTATGCGTTCCAAAGTCCCAATTAGGGCCTCCTTCCTATGTGAAGTTATCAAATTCACCTGCGAATATCAAACTAAGGGGCCTTATCTTATCACATGCTTAAACTGAAATACCACCGTGTACTCAAACTTGAAGGTTTGCATTTCTCCATAATGAATATGTGCATTCACCATATGTAGAGCATAATATGAGTTAATTAATTTCACTTCATATGCATGCATTGTATTCCCTGTCACGCACCTCTACTAGGACAGAATCCATATTTCTTGTCCTTGTCAAAGTTGTCTGTCGTGGAACACCAGCGGTAGCCGTCATTGCGGCCCTCTGTGGTACAGCCGTTGTACTCTGTCCCCAGGAACTTAAATGGGAAGACGCAAGGGGCTGCGTCGGCATTTCCTCCAAAAGTGTATAGCACTGTTGGATATAGACGGATAAGTTGTATGGTTGACTGTTTGTTTGCCCGCGATTTCCTCAAGAATACTTACGTTCACTTGGGCAGAAGCCAAATTTTCTGTCTCTGTTGAAGTCAGCTGTGGTGGAGCACCATGGGAGGTTATCTGAACGGCCATCAGAGGTGCACGTTGTGTACGATTTGCCCTCAAAAGTGAAGGGAAAGTGGCAAACAGCACCCTCCGCATTACCGAATCGAGTCTTCACAACTGTCGGCCACAAGAGGAGTTAAAACAATGCCTTGCTGCAAATGGTTGAAATGAGCAGCAGAGGGAGACAAACAACTGAATGAATGCACTACCTGGTCCTTTTCCCAGTGTCCAGTTTTCATCATCATCAAAGTGGGCGTCCCCTTGCACACCCTCACCAGGGGGATACGCATGGGCCAGGAGGCCATCTTTTCCATCAAAGGGGTAGGGGTCTCCGTGATCTAAAAAAAGGCCATGATGATGAGGCAGAGTTAATAACAGTGAAGCCACGCAGGGGGGCCATAACCTGCATGCATGTTTTGGAGCAGTGCTTCACAAACATTTTGCATAAAGTACCACCTCAGAAAACACTTGCTTCTCCAAGTACCGCAATAACGACCAACATAAAAAACAGTGGCGTAGTAGGCCTGAAATATTCATTAAAAACAGGACGGATGTTTTCCTTAAGAAGTATGTTTCATATTTTTGTCCAATGTAACATCACACATGGTTTGAACAGTAATACTGTGTTTTCATATAGGAAAATAAAACAGTTCTTGAATCAGGTAATTCTTTGGCGTACCAATAGTTTTGGAGTAATATGAATGAAAAATAATTATTCAATAATAATATTTTTTTACGAAATAACACAATAATATAATAAAATAACTATTTTGGGGGTTTTTGAATACTGCATTGAGTTTGAATTTTAATTACCTGGGAATTTAACCATGTCTGCTGGAATAAAACACTTGGCACTTAAACTTTTGCACTACCACGGATTGCAAGTACCTTAGCTACAATTTGAGTTTTCATTCCCTTAGCCCAAGTCTTAGTCAACAACATAACTACCTTTGAGTGGCGCACTAGACTCCTCTTGTTTGGATTTTTTAATTTGTTGTACTTGTTCATAATTCATATTGCCGTGTGGAGGCCAGCTCGCTCTTATCTTGCATCTGACTCCTGATGGGTCAGCAATTGCGTGCTGTCAATCATTGTCACGTTGGCAAGACGGCAGTCCCCAGAAAGCCAATCAATGAGTTTGTGGGCAATCTAAAGGGACAAGTTTTCCGCCAGGCGCTGGTGTTTGACCTGTCTCCATTTAATAGCGTAACTTTCCTTTTTGGACGTTAAAAAATGCAAGGGTCAAAAACTGATTGTTGAAAAAGTGCAAGGGACATTTCCCCTCCTCGCTCCCCATCCAAATTACGTCCATGTCATTATGCCATCAGTGTGATCAAACGTGAAGTAAATGACTTTCTGCAAACACATACCTCCTTTTCCAAATGATACCATGATGTCGGCTGTCCCTTCAAAGAGGCGGGTAAACGTCAAAGGAGTCACATCACTCCACACCTTGAACGCTCTGGCAAAAGCATCGTCAGTCAGAGCGATGTCCAAGTCTGGAGAGTAGTTGACAATCCTGTGGAGGAGAAGAGCAACGTACCCTCGGTAAATCTTTTTTTGCCAACAAATAACATTTCTGCACACACGCATCTTCACTCACCTGTATGTGACATCATTATGATCCCATTTAAGGTCTCCGTCAAATGTTTTGTAGTTGGCCACGTCAGGCAGGCCACAGCGAGGCCGCTTCATGACCTCCAAAGTTGCAGAATCCAGCTGACCAGTTTCCTTCAAACCCATCTGCTTCTGCATCTTCTTCAGAGCATTGGAGGTGGACACCAGTGATTGGAAGCCGCTGCGTCGGAAGGTGTTCATGTATCCAAACTTATTCAGGTAAATCTGCACAGAAAAATAGAAGATAATCAATCAGTTGTGCTTTCCAATCATCTCTTAAAATTATTTTGTTTGAAAAGAGAATAATATCACATCGCCACTCCGATCTGGGACTCAAGCTATCTCCTTTAGACATCAGGCAATTATTTCCCTAGGCGGCTTGACTGCACAGTGCTTTCAGAATTTAATAAATGTACCATCTGCTATACTCACTTCAGCCAACTGCATATCAGTCATGTTTTTGATGATGTCTCCTGGAAACGTGACATGGACTGACTTCAGAGGAAGGCTCCATCCACCCTGCATGCTAACCCCCCAAAGGAGACACACAAGTAAAGCGCAAGATCTCATTACTGAACCTGTCCGTCGGGCAACAGGGACAAAATAAAAGAACTCCTCCGTGAAAAAAATTTCAAACTTGAAATCTGTCTCTTGTTGTCTACTTGGAAGATGTGCCCTTGCTGAGACTTGCAGACCTTTTTATGCAATTTGAAGTCTTAGTCACTTAACCTCATCCCCGCCCTCTACCAACCTCAACCCTCCCCCTCTGATCTCAACACATGGTATCAGTTCAGTGGACTCTGGGAATTTCCAAAATATCCACAACTTGACCCAACAACAAATGTGTGGTCTAAATAAAATATGTGAGCACAAACTGTGGATGCAGAAAATAATAGTACCAGTCAAAAGTTTAAACACAAACAACAGCAGGAGGAGGTGTCTCCATTCAAACTTTTGCATGGAAGTGCAAGTGGTCCCTTCGATGTCATCCATCCATCCATTTTCTACCGCTTATTCCCTTTTGGGGTCGCGGGGGGCGCTGGCGCCTATCTCAGCTACAATCGGGCGGAAGGCGGGGTACACCCTGGACAAGTCGCCGTCTCATCGCAGGGCCCTTCGATGTCATATTTTTATGTATTCAAAGAGAATTGTTCACATTGTAGACACTATGTAAACTTTTAATCTGGTTTATTGGCTTTTTAGTCAGAACTAATATATAAATATGTATATATATATATATATATATATATACATATATATATATATATATATATATATATATATATATATATATATATATATATATATTAAAATATGTTGTGCCCCCCCACTCTCCACAGTGAATATAAATATTGTATATTGGGTCTATAATATTGTTATAACTATACCTCTGCTTAACATTGTAAGCTTAGTAACATTGTAGGAAATAACATATAGGTATTTCCTTGTGAAGCCAAGTGCTACGTAGGCTTCATTATATTCTGGTACAGGAAAAAAAAAGCATGTTCCCCAATGTCATACGTTCCCCTCCCTGGCATCGTGCGGTGCCCCATTATTTGAGAAGGACTGGACTAATGCAAGGTGCAAATTGCCACTTCAAATAACAATATTGCTGCTCATAAAAGTATTTTCATCCCACTGTTGAGGACATACGCGTCATGGGACTCAGCCGGATCACAAGTCAGTCTTTATTTTATTTACTTCACTTTTTTCATAAATAGATGTGAATTTCTTCCACATCTAAAGTTGGATCTAAAAAAAAAATCCAGAATTAGGTCAAACCAAAATCAAGGGACTGAACTTATATGAAAAAAACCCTCTTGTTATTTTATTTTCATGAGATAGGTTTGAATATTCCTTTTGTTGTTTAATATGCGTCTTGAAATTTAATATTTACTCCTCGTCCTTTGTAATTTGAAGAAATATTATTCGGAAATACAAACTTCATCATCACTGATGCAACGTCGTCTCTGGCTTCATCTCCAGATGACACAAGGCATTACAATAAACTTGCCTCATATCTGGTAATGAGTATCATGAACATATCATTACACAACAAACAATAATTTTAGTGTACCTAAATATTGACTCATTCAAACAATTAATTAATTCAAATTAATCACACTTTTGAATTAAGACTAATAATAATTACAAAGGTCGTGACTCATCCAGGTTGTACTCGCCTTCCACACAAATGCAGCTGGGATAGGCTCTAGCCAGCTCCGCGACTCCAAGAGGGAGAAGCGGTAGAATAATGGATTGATGGATGATTACACGGGTTATTACTGGCTTTGCATGATTGAAATGAACTCAAAAAGACTACAATTTTTGGACAAAAATGCAATTTTACCATCAGAAAGTCTGATTGATTTAAACTTTTATTTGTAGATTGCACAGTACAGGAATTTCATCGTGTTTAACTTCAACACATTTACTTGCTCAAAACCTGGTAACAGTTTCATGTAAAGTCCTGTTGGACTTTATTTTGGAGTGACATTTGTACGGTCAAAATACATTGGCGATTAATATGGGTATGAACATGATTCATACAATAATTTTTGTGATTAATTGTATGAGTTAACTTGACTTTGATAGACCTAATGTTAACACTTGTGTTTATGCTCATGCGTGTGTGTTAGTTTGTTGATATGAGAGTATCAGAATCCCATGTTTGACTCACTCGGTGTTCCCAGTTTTACTGCCAAAGCTGCAGACGGAGAGCTTTTTTAATTGAGTGCACTGCTGACGTCTTTTATTTCTGTGCAAACATGTTTAGTTTAGTTCTTTCACTGCATTTCTATGTGAGGTCAACAACAAGTTCAGGAAGCTCTTTCTTGGTTAATGATCTTCTGCGTCTTGCTGTCTTACAAAGCAAGTGAAATAGAACATTTCATTGTGAAAGATCCACTTGATTTGAAAACCTGACAGCACATCCTGGTTCTTTGCAATTGACCTTATATGGTAAAGCAAATTCACCTGCACTGTCTTAAGACAGGGGAGGCTTGATGATTTGGAGATGTGGTTGGATGAGGGAGATATCCTTCCTCATAGTTCAATTTCCTGATGTGGTTGATGTATCATTCATTTTGACACATTGTGTGGGACGTCATTCATTTGCTCACTTTTTTTTGATATGTCTGAGAAATGTTGTCATCTTGACTTGCTCAGTACTTCTCCATTGTGATACACTTTGCTCAACTGTCAGTTCATTTTAAGTAAATTTGTTTACGCATGTACTAATGTCGTATGTGAGAAATGTATACAATCTCCATGCACACACAAGCATACACTTTAGTTGCATTTGCATTATGATTTGACTAGCAATGGTTGAATGTGCTTACTCTTATTCCAAAATTCAGTTACACTTTGAGTTAGGGAGAATCTTTATTTTTCAAATAGGTGCACTTGAGCTGGAAGTGACACAAGAAAGTGCAGTGCAAAAAGGAGCTGACAAAATGTAAAAGGAAAATATTAGATTTTTATGGGACTAATACAAAAACTAAGTGAAATTATCTGTCCATGCAGCCAGTTAATTTTAATGATGAGACATTCTAAATTAAGATGTTTATATCTAGAAATCATTAGAACTTTTAAGATAGAGATAAGTATTGTATTATGAAAAGAAGCATTATTTAACTTGCAATTCTTAAAGCATCCTCGGGATGTTGCAGAATTTTCAAACAATGTTTTCTATGTAGGGAAAACCAAAGTATCTTATTTGAATAGTTATTTTCTCAATTTCAACATTGGATGGATGAATGGATTTATCAATCAATCAATCAATATTTACTTATATAGCCCTAAATCACTAGTGTCTCAAAGGGCTGCACAAACCACAACACAAACCACTACGACATCCTTGGTAGGCCCACATAAGGGCAAGGAAAACTCACACCCAGTGGGACATCGGTGACAATGATGACCCAATGATGACTATGAGAATCTTGGAGAGGACGAAAGCAATGGATGTCGAGCGGGTCTAACATGATACTGTGAAAGTTCAATCCATAATGTATCCAACACAGCCGCGAGAGTCCAGTCCAAAGCGGATCCAACACAGCAGCGAGAGTCCCGTTCACAGCGGAGCCAGCAGGAAACCATCCCAAGCGGAGGCGGATCAGCAGCGCAGGGATGTCCCAAGCCGATACACAGGCAAGCGGTCCATCCTGGGTCCCGACTCTGGACGAGCGGTCCATCCTGGGTCCCGACTCTGGACAGCCAGTACGTCATCCATGGCCACCGGATCGGACCGGACCCCCTCCACAAGGGAAAGTGGGACATAGGAGAAAAAGAAAAGAAACGGCAGATCAACTGATCTAAAAAGGGAGTGTATTTATAAACTAGAATAGGCAAAATATGATTATTCACGCACCAAACAGCAGTTCAGAGTACCCACCCATTTTGGGTACACTCGAGGGAGTACTGGACAGTGCTCCCACGGGTGATTCCCTTGTCCTACTGGGGGACTTCAACGCTCATGTTGGCAACGACAGTGAAACCTGGAGAGGCGTGATTGGGAAGAATGGCCGCCCGGATCTAAACCCGAGTGGTGTTTTGTTTTTGGACTTTTGTGCTCGTCACCGTTTGTCCATTACAGGCACCATGTTCAAACATAAGGGTGTCCATATGTGCACTTGGCACCAGGATACCCTAGGCCGCAGTTCCATGATCGACTTTCTAGTTGTTTCATCGGATTTGCGGCCTCATGTTCTGGACACTCGGATGAAGAGAGGGGCGGAGCTTTCTACCGATCACCACCTGGTGGGGAGTTGGCTGCGATGGTTGGGGAGGATGCCGGACAGACCTAGCAGGCCCAAACGCATTGTGAGGGTCTGCTGGGAACGTCTGGCAGTTTCCTGTCAGAGAAAGTTTCAATTCCCACCTCCGGAAGAGCTTCGAACATGTCACATTGAGTCCGAGTGGACCATGTTCCGCACCTCTATTGTCGAGGCGGCTGATCGGAGCTGTGGCCACAAGGTAGTTGGTGCCTGTCGGGGCGGCAATCCTAAAACCCCTTGGTGGACACCAGCGGTGAGGGATGCCGTCAAGCTGAAGAAGGAGTCCTATCGGGTCCTTTTGGCTCATAGGACTCCGGAGGCAGTGGACAGGTACCGACAGGCCAAGCGGTGTGCGGCTTCAGCGGTCGCTGAGGCAAAAACTCGGACATGGGAGGAGTTCGGAGAAGCCATGGAAAACGACTTCCGGACGGCTTCGAAGCGATTCTGGACCACCGTCCGCCGCCTCAGGAAGGGGAAGCAGTGCACTATCAACACCGTGTATGGTGCGGATGGTGTTCTGCTGACCTCAACTGCGGATGTTGTGGATAGGTGGAAGGAATACTTCGAAGACCTCCTCAATCCCACCAACACGTCTTCCTATGAGGAAGCAGTGCCTGGGGGATCTGTGGTGGACTGTCCTATTTCTGGGGCTGAGGTCGCTGAGGTAGTTAAAAAGCTCCTTGGTGGCAAGGCCCCGGGCGGGGGTGGACGAGATCCGCCCCGGGGGTGGACGAGATCCGCCCGGCGTTCCTCAAGGCTCTGGATGCTGTGGGGCTGTCTTGGTTGACAAGACTCTGCAGCATCGCGTGGACATCGGGGGCGGTACCTCTGGATTGGCAGACCGGGGTGGTGGTTCCTCTCTTTATGAAGGGGGACCGGAGGGTGTGTTCCAACTATCGTGGGATCACATTCCTCAGCCTTCCCGGTAAGGTTTATTCAGGTGTACTGGAGAGGAGGCTATGCCGGATAGTCGAACCTCAGATTCAGGGAGAACAGTGTGGTTTTCATCCTGGTCGTGGAACTGTGGACCAGCTCTATACTCTCGGCAGGGTTCTTGAGGGTGCATGGGAGTTTGCCCAACCAGTCTATATGTGCTTTGTGGACTTGGAGAAGGCATTCGACCGTGTCCCTCGGGAAGTCCTGTGGGGAGTGCTCAGAGAGTATGGGGTATCGGACTGTCTTATTGTGGCGGTCCGCTCCCTGTACGATCAGTGCCAGAGCTTGGCCCGCATTGCCGGCAGTAAGTCGAACACATTTCCAGTGAGGGTTGGACTCCGCCAAGGCTGTCATTTGTCACAGATTCTGTTCATAACTTTTATGGACAGAATTTCTAGGCGCAGTTAAGGCGTTGAGGGGTTCCGGTTTGGTGACCGCAGGATTAGGTATCTGCTTTTTGCAGATGATGTGGTCCTGATGGCTTCATCTGACCGGGATCTTCAGCTCTCACTGGATCGGTTTGCAGCCGAGTGTGAAGTGACCGGAATGAGAATCAGCACCTCCAAGTCCGAGTCCATGGTTCTCGCCCGGAAAAGGGTGGAATGCAATCTCCAGGTTGGGGAGGAGACCCTGCCCCAAGTGGAGGAGTTTAAGTACCTCGCAGTCTTGTTCTCGAGTGAGGGAAGAGTGGATCGTGAGATCGACAGGCGGATCGGTGCGGCGTTTTCAGTAATGCGGACGTTGTACCGATCCGTTGTGGTGAAGAAGGAGCTGAGCCGGAAGGCAAAGCTCTCAATTTACCGGTCGATCTACGTTCCCATCCTCACCTATGGTCATGAGCTTTGGGTCATGACTGAAAGGATAAGATCACGGGTACAAGCGGCCGAAATGAGTTTCCTCCGCCGTGTGGCGGGGCTCTCCCTTAGAGGAACTCAAAGTAAAGCCGCTGCTCCTTCACATCGAGAGGAGCCAGATGAGGTGGTTCGGGCATCTGGTCAGGATGCCACCCGAACGCCTCCCTAGGGAGGTGTTTAGGGCACGTCCAACCGGTAGGAGGCCACGGGGAAGACCCAGGACACGTTGGGAAGACTATGTCTCCCGGCTGGCCTCGGAAGGCCTCCGGATCCCCCGGGAAGAGCTAGACGAAGTGGCTGGGGAAAGGGAAGTCTGGGTTTCCCTGCTTAGGCTGTTTCCCCCGCGACCCGACCTCGGATAAGCGGAAGAAGATGGATGGATGGATGCCAAATCAAGATTATGATGTAAAGTCAATGACTAAACATAAGTGAAAATAGCTCACTTATGAAATGGGAGATTTCTCGAAAAAAAAACATTTTGAATCTTGGCAAGTGGCAAACAATTCAGTTTGGTAAGTTCTATAAAAATATTTTTGCACCAATGGTAAACATCTAGCATGATCTATAGAACCTGGGAGGTAAAACTATGGAACAGTGAGTGTACCCTTGAGAAAATAATATAGCCTTTGCTATATTATGAATTTAGCTTTAGCAGGTTGAAAAAAGGTATTCTTTAGATTTCTTAAGTTGTAATGACTCCCTTACAATCACATATCACAAAACCGCTGCCCTAAAACATTCTAAATTTCTATGAAACATTGCTTTCATTGAGAAAAGTTATGAAAATTATAGACATTTTGTCAGAAAGGTAAAACAATAAGAACATACAATATTTATTTTTGATTGACTATTACTTCATACAACAGTCTTTTGACACACTCTTGTTTAGTTTCCAGATAAATACATCCTTTACCCAAATTAAAATGCACTTTACCGCGCATATTTGTACATCATGAATTTTATGACTTACATACTCAGATTTTACACATGTTGGTCACACAAGCATCCCGTGTAATTTATATTTAATTCAACACAGTTGTTATACTATTTAAGGCTATTTCTGTTTATATGTGGCTCCACGCAGGATCTCCAGGCCTGCTTTAAAAACATCTGCCCCAGATTGTACGTGGCGTCAAAGACTTAATGAAGACGGCTCCACAAATGTAAAAAAAAAAATACCACAATTCATCTGGCTTTGAAATCTTTTTTCTCCCCAAAACATGTCTGGGGTAAAAAAAAAAGACAGAAAAAGACACACTACACTATTGCGCGACATTCTTCCTAAAACACACTCAAGACGAGGCCAACTGCGTCATCACTGAGCTGGAGAATATCATAGCAGAGGAGTGACTTCCTCAAAATGTATGTGGGTAGAATGCATATGATTAAGCAACCATAAAACTGTAAAGACACGTACGTCATAGAAAAAGTTGTTTTTCTCAATTTTGATTTGCCTGATGTACTACATGGATGCAGAAGTTTTAGTACTGCATTCTCCCCACATACATTCTCCTAATTCGCCCTCACTTTGTTCATGCAGTAAATGAGTGACTTGCATGATTTAATGTTACAACCACACTATAAAAGTAAAGTGTTAGTTTGTTGTAAGCACTTCTTAAGAACAAAATCACTTCCTGTCCGCCATAGCTGTTGTGGGTCATTGGCTTGCATCCTCAGCAGTGCTGTTTTTCTTAAATTTTAATAATGACTGCGGTAGGACACAGTGACCATGCACTTACACACACACACGCCAGTGTTTGATGTGGAGCCAATATTAGCCCAGTTTGTATGTCACATCCTGGGTTCTGGGAACTTACTTTGCAGTATATTTGCAGCAACTTTTTTCACATTGGTGTTTATAGTGTGCTCATTCTTGAGTTTTGAAGTATTCCTCATCATTAAAAGTTAAAGTTCCAATGATTGTCACACACACACACTAGGTGTGGTGAAATATGACCTCTGCATTTGACCCATCCCCATGTTCACCCCCTTGGAAGTGAGGGAAGCAGTGAGCAGCAGCGTGCGCCACGCTCGGGAATCATTTGGTGATTTGACCCCCAATTCCAACATCTGATGCTTAGTGCCAAGCAGGGAGGCAATGGGTCCTATTCTTGTTGTCTTTGGTAGGACTCAACCGGGGTTTGAACTCACAACTTCCCAGTCTCAGGGCGGACACTCTAACCACAAGGCCACTGAGCTAATGGGAGTGGCTACAGTGTCCGCCCTAAGATCGGTAGGTTGTGAGTTCAAATCCCGGCCGAGTCATACCAAAGACTATAAAAATGGGACCCATTACCTCCCTGCTTGGCACTCAGCATCAAGAGTTGGAATTGGGTGTTAAATCACCAAAAATGATTCCCGGGCGCGGCCACCGCTGTTGCCCACTGCTCCCCTCACCTACCAGGGGATGATCAAGGGTGATGGGTCAAATGCAGGGAATAATTTTGCCACAACTAGTGTGTGTGTGACAATCATTGGTACTTTAGTTCATTTCGAAAATGTTTAACAAATAATACAGTGAAGTACACTACATGTTTATGACTCTTGCACAATTTAACATGTCTGAAAAGCTTACGAGAAGAAGAGCCTATTTGAGCCCATTTCCATGTCTCAGCAATTACTTTCCGTGTTTAAAATGTAATTTTAATGGCGGCACATTGCGGCTGTTTGCGTGACTCCAGGATGCAGAGACAGACGGTGGGGGAAGTGCAGACAAGAAGGTCATTAGGTAATTAGGTACAAGGCAGTATACGATAATGTAGGTTGTGTAGGAACTCAGGCAATACAAACGTAACACTGTGGCATACAGAAGATACTGGAACTAAACATCATATGTGTGCAGGCATAACAGTACCGTATTTCCTTGAATTACCGCCGGGGCGCTAATTAATTTAAAACTTCTTCTTACTTCGGCGTTTACCGAAGGCATGCGGTAAAGGCAAGCATGCGCTAATTATTTTAAAACCTTTTCTTACTCCAGCGCTTACCAAAGGCATGCGGTAAATTTAGGCCTGTGCTTACAAATTTGAGTGTGATGTAAGGATACCACCATGAAAAGCATATTTAATAAAAACAACTTTATTATGGTCTTACCTTTACTTATAAATGAAGTCCATCCTCAGCTACTTCTGATCAAAAGCATCGATAACTTGTTTATAGAAGTCTTCCTTATCTTTCTTCAGTTTTAAAAGTCTCTCTGTCTCGATGGAGATCTTCCTTTATTACCTCCTGCTTCGATTGAAAGTCCAGTTTATCCATCCATCCATTTTCTACCGCTTATTCCTTTTGGGGTGGCGGGGGGCGCTGGTGCCTATCTCAGCTTAGAAAACTGTTTTATTTTGGATATGTAATCCTCCATGTTAAAAGTGCAAGCGAGAGGAAAAAATAAAAGATCGCTGCTCACTCCTACTGCTTGCTGTCACTTTTCTGCAGCCGAGTAGTCGCAAGAAGGATCACTAGCGCCCTCTACCACCAGGAGGAGGTAGTCATTAAATGACTCATATTTGACACACGCACTACGGTATATTATTAAAACATAGCTGCTTACTGTTCTTTTTAGCATATTCAATAGCTTGGACCTTAAATCCTACTGATTAGCTCTTAATCGTCTTCCCTTTATGTGATTTCAAATGATTGAAATTAGCCTCCTCCATTTTGAAAATGATGACAGGTGAAGTGTCACTCGTTGTCACGCCCATGGGATCATGTTTTGTTTTTGTCATGTTTGGTTTTATTTTTTGGAAACTCAGTTCCTGTTCTTGCACTTCCTTGTTTTCTTCGTTACCATGCCAACTCATTAATTTTCACCTTGCCCTCATGTCAAGTCTCTGTCCTCAGTTCTCACACCTGTTTGTAATCATCATAGCTATCATTTAAACCGGAAGTTGCCAGGAAGTCAGTCTGGCGACTTTACATATTCCTTAATTGCCTTCATGCCATGCTATGCTGTTTATTATTCTGTCCATGCCACGTAAGTTTTTGGTTTGTTTTATGCCACAGTTAGTATTTTTTGTTCTTTCGTTCATAGTCATGCCTTCGTGCTAGTGTTTTTTGTTTTCAGTAGTCAAGTTTGTTCTCCGCCATTGTGCGCGCCATTTGTTTGCCTTTTTGTAGTTTATTAGAGTATTAAATAAAAATGTACTTTCATTCACATCTCGCTCGTGCCAATTTTCCTTTGCATCGGAGAAACAATCGAAGTCATAGTCCAAGTCCTGACACTCGTGACGTGACGAGTTTGACCCGGCGGAAATTCTAGGCATATGTTAAAATTTGGCGAAACGAGTTTGACCCGGCGGAAATTCTAGACATGCGCTAATAAAAATAATATTTTGCAAAACGAGTTTGACCCGGTGTTAATCCTGAGCCGGTGGTAATGCTAAGCATGCGCTAATTATTTTGCGAAACGAGTTTGACCCGGCAGTAATTCTAGGCAGGCGCATAATATATAACCAGCGGCAATTCAAGGAAATATGGTAATTAGCCTTAGTCTAATCTCCAAGCCAGGACAGGTGTGCAGAATCAGCGCTCCAAAAGAAAGTGGGAAACAAGGGAGGAAGGAGCACTGACAAGGAAACGATCACAAAACACAGGTAAGTAATAACCCAGGCCAAACAATCATGAGGGATCATGACCGCCTGTACCGCTTGGGTATTAGGGATTCCAGATGGTACAAGGCTGTACAAGAAGTTAAAAGGCAGCTTGCTTGGTAGAGTCAGGTGGCTGCGAGTGGAGCCGGTCTCCCATGGTCTTGGTACCCCATGTGCCAGATTATGAATTTTGTAAAGTGTAATCTTACACAAAAGTGTAATAGTGTTAATAGAATTTGTAGAAAGAAAAATTGATGAAACAAACAAGATTAATCACAATTTTGATTAACCAAAGTCAATTACATGAATTGGGCAGCACGGTAGTACAGGGGTTAGTGCATGTGCCTCACAATACAAAGGTCCTGAGTAGTCCTGGGTTCAATCCCGGGCTCTGGATTTTTCTGTGTGGAGTTTGCAAATTTTCCCCGTGACTGAGTGGTTTCCCTCCGGGTACCCCGGCTTCCTCCCACCTCCAAAAACATGCACCTGGGGATAGGTTGATTGGTAACACTAAATTGGCCCTAGTGTGTGAATGTGACTGTGAATGTTGTCTGTCTATCTGTGTTGGCCCTGTGATGAGGTGGCGACTTGTCCAGTGTGTACCCCGCCTTCCGCCCGATTGTAGCTGAGAGCTCCAGCGCCCCCCGTGACCCCAAAGGGAATTAGCGGTAGAAATGGATGGATGGAATTACATGAATTACTTAAATTAACTAAAAACAAAACAAAACAATATTTTGAAACACATGTCATTATAGATACCCATTTTTGTTTTAGTTAGTCTGCATTTATACCTGATGAATGAGATGTTTTTCTGTGAATAAAGACATGCATTAACGTGTTAATTTTGACAGCGCTAATATTAATCTATGTTTACAAAGGACTGAAAAATCCTGAATTTGCACTCCTGTTTCTCATCAAAAATATTGTAAAGTAGTTCCCTACTCACAGACAGCAATACTAATAAAACATTTTTTTTGGTAGGAGTACTCTATAACAGGACAACATGTTGAGCTGTCTGGTATCACCCATATTGCTCAATGGCGAGCCATACATCTTCATTGACAAGAATAATTCCATAAACAAGACAGTTGTCATTAATTTGTCATACGCTTGGGACTGTAGGAGCACAATGGTGACTCACGTTTTCCTGTAGTGAAACCATGCTGATCTTTTTCTCCAAGCAATTCATCAAGAGCTCCGGTTTTGTCATGTATGAGTCCAGTTCAGACATTATGTGACTCTTTAATCTCCTGGCAAGAATAAGATACATATGCATACGACACCTAATGATAGAATATGCCGGAATATTGGTAGACAATGTCCTGACAGGGCTCAAAACAGTGCAATGTCATATCAAACAAATGTGCCTGGAAGTATTTCATTATCCCTTTGCGTGTAAATACAACGCCTGGCAGAACGGAGATATCCGCCAAAATAGAAAGATTGTGGTCTGCAAAAAAGTGGGCGTGATGAAAGAAGCCAGCGTTATTCACTTACAACGGAAAATACCTGGAATAGATGTAAGTCGCAGTTTGTGGCTCATGCTGTTGACTTTATACAGTATGTGCCAAATGTGGAATCTACACAGGGCCGTATTATTTTTTAAGTGACAACCGAACAACCGTATTGCATACAATACCTGCATCCTCTGCTTTTCAAATCTTTATATACATTTCTGCAAACGAGATAATTTTCTGATCAGTGGATGCCGGGGTAAAGACCCCACTGCCAATGTGCTGTAGGATACTTCTCTTGTTATCGTACTTGTATTTGACTTTATTAAATGTATTTGTATTATCATTTGGTGCAGCCGGGCCGGAGCAGGAGGGGATAGAAAGAGAACAAATGAAGACAGAGGGGAAAATTGTGGGGACAAGAGGGGGATAAGAGAGAGAGAGACAAAAACAATAACAGCAAACACAACAATAACAACAATAGAGCAACATCAGCAAAGAGGATATGTACAAATATGATGGTAAAAGTGATAGCCAAGAAGCAGTTAATGAAATAAATAATACAGAAATGACAATGAGCATTATTACACTACAAATAGAGCAATACAAATACCAATAGAAATAGCGCTATTGATCATGAACAATACCAATAGTTTACTTCTATTATCAACAATACAGTTGTTCTAATGCAACAATACATATATGTAATGATAACTACAGATACAAAAGAATGCAGAAAAATGGAGGGGAAGAAAGAGAAGCAAACTATATTAACCTTGTAGATTGTTATAGTAACAATAGGTTAAGCTTTGTCAGTGTGCCATGTGTTACCCAGTTTCCCCTAGGCCACATCTGGCTCTAGAGCCAGATGTGTCTCTTTTGATGACTGCACCTGGCTCTTAGATAAATCTTAGCTGACATTGCTTAACACCGTAAGTAATGAATAATTCCGCTGGTAAACACTGTGTGAAAAATAACGTTCAAAATATAAAACATTCTCATGCATTTTAATCCATCCATCTGGTTTCTACCGCACCTGTTCAAGAAGTCGGATTAATGGTAAGAAGTATTTTATTGTTGGTTAGCTTCGGAATAACAATGTTATTAAAAAGAATAAGAGACTTATTACACTCTAAAAATGTTGGTCTTTCTTAAAAATGCACGCATTTAGTTGTATTCAGTCTTAAAATTGTTTTATATGGCTCTCACGGAAATACTTTTCAAAATATTTGGCTTGTATGGCTCTCTCAGCCAAAAAGGTTCCCGACCCCTGCCCTAGGGCAACAACAAGGCACAGTTAAAATCTTTGTATTTTGTCAAAAATCGACACAGTGCGCCTAATGAGCGTATTAGTTCTTGTTGTGCTTATTGACCTCGAAGCAATTTTATTTAGTACGTTGTGTAATGGTAAGTGTGACTAGTAGATGGCACTCACACATAAGACATACGTGTGGACAGAAGGTTGACACCTCTTCAATAAATGTTGCTAGCAAGTTTCCGTAATCAAGTGACACCAACACTTTGATGTTTCATTGACAATATAAAACATTACATGCGGCGCTCAGAAATTCTGTCAAAATGGTTTAGGACGACTTTGTTGAGCTACGAAGCCATACTGCTTGATGGAATGCTCAGCATCACGGCTACCGTAGTCAGACGTACTGTGGTTCAACATATTGGTATTATTATGGTGGAAGAGGGGTTAGTGCGTCTGCCGCAAAATACGAAGGTCCTGAGTAGTCAGGGTTCAATCCCAGGCTGGGAATCTTTCTGTGTGGAGTTTGCATGTTCTCCCCGTGAATGTGTGGGTTCCCTCCTGGTACTCCGGCTTCCTCCCACTTCCAAAGACATGCACCTGGGGATAGGTTGATTGGCAACACTGAATTGGCCTCAGTGTATGGATGTTGTCTGTCTATCTGTGTTGGCCCTGCAATGAGGTGGCGACTTGTCTAGGGTCCACCCCGCCTTCCGCCCGATTGTAGCTGAGATAGGCACCAGCGCCCCCCGCCACCCCAAAGGGAATAAGTGGTAGGAAATGGATGGATATGGTGTCTGTATAAGAACCCCAAAATGGCACTTATTAGGAGACATTATCTTCCGCTTTGTTCGCAATTATAATGAAAAACAACTTTTATTACTTATTGGTACCTGCTTATGTGCATTTGGCATCTGCATTAGTCTGGAAAAATTGCGGGGGTCCGCCATTGTCGTCCGTGCCGATTCCGAAGTGAATATACTTCTTCTTTTTGTCTATCCTCTTGTGGGGCATTCTTCCTCCGCTGTTGCAATTTCTGATATCAAGTAGCATACAGTTCTAATTTGTATCTGTCATTAGACTCGCTATGGAAGCGCTAAAAACTACCGGCACAACAAAGAGGATGAGGAGAAGACGCTGTTGACGTGGAGCTACGTAAATAAGGCCGTCCATAAAACAGAAAAGAAAAAACGGCTTGAAGATGATCTGTTAAACATAATCTATGCAACATTTTAACAAAATAACCACTTTTACTTGATATAGATACCACAATGAAGTGTTTTGAATGTAGAAAAAAAAATCATATGACCCCTTTAATGCGCCTTTTGTATGATTCGAAAAATACGGTTATAAGGAATATAACCGTACTAACGCTTACTTGTACATGCATATCCACACAGTTACACTAGGTAAGTCATGGTTGCTACTGTGTGCTGCATTTGCATGGTGAAATCTAAATGAGAGCATAACTTCTGCATTCTCGGGGAGGGAAGCTTGGTTGCATTGTGATCAAATGACATATTTGTTGCACAGCAACATTTCATGCTCACGTTTGCTGCCTGTTCTCATGATTTCATTGACATCAGTTAATTATTTTTTAAGTTATGAACACAAAAGAACACACACGGGCCAAATTGAAAAACGGCACTTATTAGGGATGAAAATTGGATTTCAGATGTAGGGGACACACAACTGTCTTGCGTATATGGGGGCATGGCTTTAAGGGGCCCGGTTACACTGCAAAAAGTCAGTGTTCAAAAACAAAAAAACAAAAAAAAGTATTTTATTTGAACTAAGAAAAATTATCTGCCAGTAGAACAAGAAAATGTGGCTTGTCAAGACTTTCCAAAGCAAATAAAATTAGATAACCTCAATAAACCCCAAAATACCTTCAAATAATTATATTCTTACTAATAACGAGTGCACTTTTCTTGGTAGAAAAAAACCGAGACCTTTTTGCTCAATATGTTGAAAAATATTCTTAAATTAAGTAAAAGCTATAAAGTGCCATTATCTTGACATAATGATATGTGCTCGGCATCATGATTTCTTTTTTCATGCTTGAAGTAAGACATTTTTACTATAAAAAAGTAGTTTTCTACATGTGAGTGTTGATGGCACAGCTTTGCAACAGTTGATATTCGAGTTTCAAGCATGTTTTACTCAATATAGGTCATACAATCTCATCTACAAGCTGTAATATCTTACTGAGAAAGTTTAGGCCCAAAGCCCTTAAAACAAGTAAAACCCTCTTACATAAAATCTGCTTAATCAGAAGAATTATCTTATCAGACAGAAAATAGGCAAATACCACCCGTATTTGAGATAATTAATCTTACTTAGATTTCAGTTTTTGCAGTGTAGGAGGGACTTGATGCATGATTTGGAGTAATATGAAGGATAAAACATATTCTTCAATATATATACAGTATATATATATATATATATATATATATATATATATATATATATATATATATATATATATATATATATATATACATATATATATATATATATATACATATATATATATATATATATATACAGATATATATATGTATATATATATATGTATATTATATCTGTATATATATATATATATATATATATATATATATATATACATATGTACATGTATATATATTGTATGAAATAACTAAATCACCAGAACTATACTTTGGTTTTTCAAGATTTCATTATTTTAAGATTTAGTTTAATGTTTATCTTGTATGTCCTGGCTGGGAATCAGAAGATGTCTGCTGGAACAAGAAAATTATACTCTTTGTGCTACCAGGAATTACAAGCGCAAAATGTATTTTCCCATTGGTTCCTGGAACCTCTAGGTCCTGGATCTATAGCAGGGGTCGGCAACCCGCGGCTCCGGAGCCGCATGCGGCTCTTTGACAACTCTGATGTGGCTCAGCCGCATACTTGCCGACCGGCCGGAGAAGTCCAGTAGATTTCCAATTTTAATGTCTCCATCAGAAATCTCCCGGCTAAACGTTTTTCGATTTTCACCCAGACAACAACTTTGACGGTGTGCCGTGATGACAATGCCTCTAACACCCTTTCTACATGTCATCTCGCGCCAGGATTTTCACCATGCTATCTGCGTGCCGGACGTCCGGTCACATTTCGGATACGACCTCTATCTGAACACATACGCAACTGCAAGGCATACTTGTTCAACAGCCATACAGGTTACACTGCAGGTTGTGATATAAACAACTTTAACACTCTTATTAATATGCGCCACACTGTGAACCCACACCAAACAAGAATGGCAAACACATTTCAGGAGAACATCCGCACTATAACACAACAAAAACACGACAGAACAAATACCCAGAATGCCATGTATCCTGACTCTTCCGGGCTCCATTACCACCTCAACTGGCGCACGGAGGGGTGGGGTAGGGGGTTGGGTTGGTGGTAGCTGGGTGTATAATGGAGCCCGGAAGAGTCAGGATACATGGGATTCTGGGTATTTGTTCTGTCGTGTTTATGTTGTGTTATAGTGCGGATGTTCTCCTGAAATGTGTTTGTCATTCTTGTTTGGTGTGGTTTCACAGTGTGGTTTCACAGTGTGGCGCATATTAGTAAGTTTACTAAAGTTGTTTAAACGGCCACCCTCAGTGTAACCTGTATTGCTGTTGAATAAGGATGCCATGCAGTCTCTTGCATATGTCTGCAATAGCCTCGTCAAACAATTCTTTGGGCTGGCAAGCTATTTGTACAGACTGTAGAGGGCGGTAGTCACATCATTGTACGCCCTTATTGTTGTTCATTGGGTGAACACCAGTGTACAATCCAGAGAATAATTACTCTGAAATTCGGGAGTCTCCCGGGAAAATTGGGACGGTTGGCAGGTGTGACCCTGTGAAGCGGCATTCATATAAAACTTGCGGGCCGCACTAACATTACATTTTCATATTAAGGTGCGGGCCGCGTGTCTGAGACCCCTTGTTTATACATAGCACAAAGCAAAAAAAACTCTGTATGCAATATTATTTCATTATAAATTTCAAAAGAGTCATGCGGCTCCCATTGTTTACTTTACTTTGTGAAATGGGTCAAAATGGCTCTTTGAGTGGTAAAGGTGGCCGACCCCTGATCTATAGGTTCCTGTAGAAGTGTGTGGTTTGTGTTACACTGCATCTCACAGTTCAGGGTAGTTTATACAAATCAGGTTGATGACATAAAGAGGAATGGTTTAGTATATTTCCACACTGATACCATGTAAATAAACATACAATACTAAGTTATTTTACAAAAAACTATGAAAAAAATTAAATAAAGAGCAACAATATACAAAAACAATATGATTTAAAAAAGTGTACCAAATTGTTGATGAAGAGTCAGAAGGTCGTCCGTCCTCTGAGTAAATGATGAATTTGTGAGGGTCAGGTGATCACTTTTGGTCCATTTCAGCTGTAAATAACAATATATAAAGAATAAATGTCAGGGTTTATTTCACGCCGACAACATGAACACATTAGCGTTCTGTTCACTCGTGTTGAAGCTAAAATTGTCACTGAATAATCTACAAGATGTAATAAGATAACCTGTTAACATTTGATGTTATTTACCTTTGTTCTACTCAGGTACTGCTTTCTTTAATTAACATTTATCCAACGAAGTCTGAGAGTAGTAAGTAGCTGAGGATGTTGCCTCGAGTCCGGCTTTATACTCCACCGTCCGTCCACTTGTTGTACTTATGCATATCGAAATTAACTTTTATAACAATAACCAAAAACAATAAACTGCATAGAGAATACGACTGAGTAAAAACACTGCAAGATATATCCACTGATCAGTGTTCTTCGGCACACAGAAGCCCCACAAAAGTTTGTGCAAGTCGAAAGCGCTTTTAGTTCTTCATTCTCTTCGTTGTCAACTTTGTTGTTGAAAAAAAATAAACAAAGAAATAAGAAATAGATAAGTCGTCGAACATTTAATAAATGGCGGTGCTGTGTTGGAAATATAAGTTTTAGGAAAGCCCCATCTATGTTCAACCAATCAGCATCCTGCACCCTAAGAAGGTTCCAGGAACCTTCCAAAAAGCCACTTAGCTGGCAGCAATTCCAAATAGTTCTTCCATCCATCAATCCATTTCCTACCGCTTGTCCCTTTTGAGGCTGTGTGGGGTGCTGGAGTCCATCTCAGCTGCATTCAGGCGGAAGGTGGAGTACACCCTGGACAAGTCGCCACCTCACAACAGGGCCAAAACAGATAGAAAGACAACATTCACACTCACATTCACACACTAGGGCCAATTTAGTGTTGCCAATCAACCTATCCCCAGGTGCATGTCTTTGGAAGTGGGCGGAAGCCGGAGTACCCGGAGGGAACCCACGCATTCACGGGGAGAACATGCAAAGTCCACACAGAAAGATCCTGAGCCCGGGATTGAACACAGGACTACCCAGGACCTTTTTTTATTGTGAGGCACATTCACTAACCCCTGTTACACCGTGCTCCAAAGAGTTCCTGAAAAACACTTTTTTTTTTTGGTGGAAACACAGGGGGACTCTTATTAATTATGGGAAAGTTCTTCATAAGTTCCTGCGGTGGAAAAGGGCCGATAGTCAACAATCTAACGAACAACTTTTGACCAAAGCACTAAACTCTTCTTGTTTGGATTTTTCATTTGTTTTACTCGTTTGTGATGTTGCCTAATGGAGGCCAAATCACTCTTATTTCAAATCTGACTGCCGATTGGTCAGCTACAGCGTGCAATGAATAATTGTCACATTGGCAAGAAGGCAGTCCCAGTGAGCCCGTCAATGAGCTTGTAGGCAATTTAAAGGGACACGTTTTTGGACGTTAAAAAAGTGCATAGAACAAAAACTGATTCATGAAAAAGTGCAGGGAACATGTCCATCTGTCCCTTTAACATTTTTTGTCCCTGGCAGCCATCATCAATTATAGTTATGTATTAAGACCAAGGGACAAAATGGAATGCTAAATGAAGAATGGAGACTTTCTTAACTTCTCAGGTATTTTACAGAATTGAGACATGTTGGCATTAGGGACTTAAACAGGAAATGAGTCATGACAATAAGGGATGCATGTGTAATGTACATACATTTTGCAATGATTTTGTTGGGATAGTCCAGGGGCCTGATCTACTAAGATTCAAATACAATGTGCAGCATGTGCAAATTGTGTGTAGTATTAGTGACCGTTTTATGTGCGATCTGCTAAGACTACAACTGATAACAAGTGCAAAATAGTGCAGACGGCCCTATTCAAATAAGGTGCTTGGGTATACTACCGGCATTATGTGCCCATGGAAACACCCATTTCCCTTCACATTCATATTAATTTGCTCTACTACCTGTGGGGTTTTGCAATGTTGACAATGCGCTCTCCGGGGAGGCTGTAGACCAGGGGTGTCGAACTCATTTTAGATCGGGGGCCACATGGAGAAAAATCTACTCGTAAGTGGGAGTGATAAAATCACTGCAGGATAACCTAAAAATAAAGAGGACTACAGATTGTTTTCTTTGTTAAAAATAGAACAAGCACAATCTGAAAATGTACAAATTATGGTTTTTTACACTTACATGTTGCAGTTAATAGTAGTCTGTCTTTATTTGTCGTTATTTATACTTTCTGAATAAATTACGTGATAATGTTCATCAGTCAACTCATTGGTGTTAATTTTCAATCTATCAAGATAAAAAAATAATATCAAAATCAAATTACATGATGTTATTTGTGTAGTATGCTCATTTTCCTCAACTGGTGCACTAACATTGTGGTTTATTTTGTAGCATAATCTACAAAGATACAAATAATTGCTATCGTGACATCTAGTGGACACATTTATTACTGTTTATGTCATTAAAAAATTCTGGCTCATTTTTATACTTAGCAAACTCATCCGGCGGGCCGGATAAAACCTGTTTGGGGGCCTGATCCGGCCCGCGGGCCGTACGTTTGACACCCAGGCTGTAGACCATCACAACACCGCAGTGCATTCATGCGTCTAAAATGATCCAAATAAAATGCATATTCCAGGACATTTAATTTAAAAGATATATCATAATAATGTATTCTATATCCTTACTGAAAAAAAAAAACATTAAAAAGATCACTGACAGACACAAAAACGCATTCATTGAATTTGTTTTAATAAGCCCCTTTAGTCATCCAGCAGCTATAAAATTATACAATGATATTGCTGAATAGACCATATGTCTAATGTTTTTAATTCTGGCAAACCATATATGCTAACAAGCATACACAGCCATTTCTGTGCAACTGCAAGTTTACATGTACTTTTCAGACGTGCTAAATAAATACGGAAAAAAGTGGCTGCAGAAGAGTTTCAGCCTTGATAAATCACACTGCATGTGCTAAATTAGTGTTTCTCAAACTTATTTTTCACCAAATACCACCTCAGAAAACACTTGGCTCTCCAAGTACCACCAAAATGACCAACATAAAATACAGTAGCGTAGTAGGCCTAAGTATTCCTTAAAAACAAGGCAGAGGTTTTGTTTAACACATATATTTAATATTTTTGGTCACGGTAACATAACACACAGTTTGAACAGTTACGTGTTTGAATTGAGGAAATTAAACACAGTACAACTAGTGGTACACTTACCACTGTCTGAGAATTACTGTGCTAAAACATTAAATGTGCATCTTTCCTCTCAGTTTTGTGGTTCATTCTGATGATCAGCATATATTCTGCAAATTCATGAAGACAGACAGGCTACATGGTGTGCTCCAAATTTTGTCCAGTTAAGAGACACAATCCAGTTTGGCAGATCAGCTTTGCATGTGCTATCAAGTTTGCACGTTTTAATTGTTTGTTGGGTAATCTTGGTATTAAAAAAGTAATATATCATATTTAAGGTGGTATCCGTAATAGTGCACTGTGTCAACTGCTGATTGTATTGAATGTTTCGAGACAGTGGGGAAAATCCAAATTTTGCAAATAATACAGTCAGCAACATAAAACATGCAGTTCTTGGAATAAGGCTTTTAAGTGAGGCTATGGGTGTGTCCATACTGAACAAATGCAGCCAAACCCTGGAGGCTTGGATTGGTTTGTTATGGTTGGATTGAGCCCAGGAATCAAACCGACTGGGGTGAGGCATAAACAACTTTTCTTTAGTCTGATTTAAAGTGACATTTTAAATCAGAACTTTGGGGGTGTTCCTCACAGCAAGATTTTATGCATCATTGATCCAGAATACTTAATGCTGCTTCATCACATACAGTCCAAGAAGGATTCGTGAAGTACTTCCCATTTGTTTATTTTTCATCTGGATAGACACGAGGCTGCAGGGTGCCTGGAGGTTAGCATGGCATCCTTGCAATCAGGAAATGAAGGGTTTGAATCTCTTTTAGAACATCTCAATGTTGAGTGTGCATGTTTTTTTGCGTACTACGACCTGTCACATTCCAAAAACATGCACGGTTGGTGAATTAACAATTCTAAATTGTCCATACTTGTCTGTATTTGCCCTGTGACAAGGGATTGGTATACCTTTCACATTTGAACTGATACGGTACCGGTACTCAACGGTACCAATTTTAGGTTCTTCATGTGTAAATACATATTAATTAGTTGAATAATAAAATCTCATGTTTCTATTTAACATTTAAAAGTAAGGTGATAATAATAATTGGGCTGTCCAGTTGTGATTTCTTACAGTTATGAGGCTCATTTGCAGGTATTATATACTTTGCAGGCAGTTGCAATTCCATGATGGCAGTAGAGTATAAGTCTAATCAGGGAGTAATCTTTGCCATAAAGCTGAATTTTTTCTCTTGTTTCCCTCTTAAATGTGTTTAAACTGTTGGGGCCTGATTATGACGTCAGAAGAGTGCCAAAATGCTCTAACGTAAAAAACACTCTGCCGACTCATTTTAGGCTTTTTGTGTCTTTGTGCACTCGAGCGCTGCGTTAATCTGTCTCTCTTTCTCTCCGCGTGCTTCGTTCCACCCTTTTGGAATTTAGGAGCGGGCATCGAATACAAGGCCCAGCAAGTCCCCTCCTCTTTGATTGGTCACTTTAAAAGCCCGCTGTCTCCAGGTCCGAGCCAATCCAAGGCAGAGTAAGGCGAGTCGTTTACTAAGACAGCATGTACAGAACAGTTTTAGTCTTGGTAAATCACAGTGCGTGTGGTACATAATTGTATTTGCATTTTCTCCTCTCAGTATTGTGGGCGTTCTGATGATCAGAATATTCGGGGCATATTCATGAAGACACACACACTAAATAGATTGCGCTCCTTATTTTTCTCACTTAAGAGACTAAATCCTCTGTGCACAGGTTTAGTAGATCAGATGTGGGTCTGCTATTAAATTTGCATGTGTTTTGATGCATGCAAACATATAGGACAGAAATATGGGCCGTGGGCCAAATGCGGCCCGTCAGCGTCCACAATGTGGCCCGTGGGAAGTCTTGTTTTTTTTTTTAAATTTGTCCTTTCTAATCTATTTTCTACCACCTGTTACTCTCGGAGTCTCCAAGCCACTCAGGCAAATCATATTGTCAAAAAAGGCATTTCCCCATCGATAACGTGACACCATCGCGCTCGCGCCGCAGTGTCGGACGGAGCGTGCGGCTAGTGTGCACTCTTTTAGTCAAGTAGTGTGTGAGGAATATACAAACGTTCGTACATGTATATATATTTAAAGACCTCACCTTTTTTCCTCCTAACATATTACTGGGTATTGTGTCCAAACAGCTAATTTTTGTTTCATCTGACACAGAATTTTCCTCAAGAAGTTCTTATCTTTGTCCATGTGATGTCAGATTAAACAAAAATGTAGCTGTTTGGCCACAATACCCAGCAATATGTTTGGAGGAGAAAAGGTGAGGCCTTTAATCCCAGGAACACCATCCTACCATCAAGCATGGTGGCGGTAGTATTATGCTCTGGGCCTGTTTTTCTGCCAATGGAACTGGTGCTTTACAGTGAGTAAATGGGACAATGAAAAAGGAGGATTGCCGCCAAATTCCTCCGGACGACCTAAAATCATCAGCCCGGAGGTTGGGTCTTGGGCGCAGTTGGGTGTTCCAACAGGACAATGACCCCAAGCGCACGTCAAAAGTGGTAAACGAATGGCTGAATCAGGCTAGAATTAAGGTTTGAATGGCCTTCCCAAAGTCCTGACTTAAACGTGTGGACAATGCTGAAGAAAATGGTCCATGTCAGAAAACCAACACATTTAGCTGAACTGCACCAATTTTGTCAAGAGGAGTGGTAAAGAAATCAACCAGAAGCTTGTGGATGGCTACTAAAAGCGCCTTATTGCAGTGAAACTTGCCAAAGGACAAGTAACCAGATATCAACATTGCTGTATGTATACTTTTGACTCAGCAGATTTGGTCACATTCTCAGTAGACCCATAAAAGAACCAAAACTTCATGAATGTTTTTTGTTACCAACAAGTATGTGCTCCAACCACTCTATGACAAAAAAGCAAGAGTTGTAGAAATTATTGGAAACGCAAGACAGCCAAGACATTATGTTCTTTACAAGTGTGTGTAAACTTTTGATCGCGACCGTATATATAAACACACAGACACACACATACATACAGACAGCTCGGCCCCCATCCAAATTTTTTTAACCCAATGCGCCCTACAAGTCAAAAAGTTTGGGGAACCCTTCTTTAGGAGATCAAGCCCTAAGTATTGTAGTAAGTACACACTTGCTATTTGATTGTAATATGCATCTTAGTTGTAATTTTCATTTACATATTTGTAGTTGTTGAAATTGCCTTACAAAATAGCTTTTATTAATCAGTTGTACGCACATGGCAAAGCCAACTTAAATTAGCATCACGTTTCTATCAGGCGTACTTGCTTTGTTGGCATTGAAAATTGCAACATGACTTAGAGGCAGTTAGGCTGAGTCCACTCTTAGTGTTGCTTGCCCACCAAGTGTTTGAGCCGGCTGCATCTGCAACAGAACGTGACATCACAGGCAGCAACAGTATCGAAATATACATCCCAAACTGTGACTGACTGTTGATTAGTCCCGGGTAGGGTTCTATATACCAGTATTAGTATAGTACCGCGATACTCCATCCATCCATCCATTTTCTACCGCTTATTCCCTTTGGGGTCGCGGGGGGCGCTGGTGCCGATCTCATCTACAATCGGGCGGAAGGCGGTGTACACCCTGGACAAGCCACCACCTCTTTGCAGTACCGCGATACTAATGAATCATATTCAGTAAAATAGTACTTACAAGCAGACAATGTGTGTAGACAGAAAAGGCAAAACGGATGCATTGTGGCTAAAAAACTAACAATAAAAGTGAAGTTATAACACTGAAACGCCCACCGGAAGAGTTGCGTTAAGGCATGGCTCGCTAGCTAGTGTCTAAAGTCCAGCCCCAGTTGGCAGTGTTTTAGCTACTTCTAAATCACTAATCCTCACCTCCATAGCAACACATAAAGTATGTTTCTTTATCATAAGTATCATCCCTGCAGGACGAGGAATAGCTAAATATGCTTCACTACACACCGTAGCCCACCGGCATCAAAATGTAAACAAACACCATTGGTGGCTCTACACCTGACGTCCACTGTAATGATACCAACTACAGGAGCGTATGTAGTCAATAATACTATGATTACGTCAAGATTTTTTGGCATCAGTACATCTTCTTTTTTCTTTTTAAAATGTATATTATGTTTATAAACTCAGGAAATATGTCCCTGAACACATGAGGACTTTGAATATGACCAATATGTGATCCTGTAACGACTTGGTATCAGATGTATACCCACATTTGTGGTATCATCCAAAACTGCTACTTTTAAATCACTAATCCTCGCCTCCATGGCGACAAATAAAGTAATTTTCTTACAAATGTTATCCCTGCAGGTCGAGGAATAGCAAAACATGATTTAATACACACCGTAACTCACCGGCATCAAAATGTAAACAAACGCCATTGGTGGATCCACACCTGACATCCACTGTAACGCTACGGAGCGTATCTCGTCGATAATACTATGATTATGTCAATATATTTTGACATCACAACATCTTCTTTAGTTTTTTTAAAGTGTATATTATGTTTATAAACTCAGGAAATATGTTCCTGGACACATAAGGACTTTGAATATGACCAATATATGATCCTGTAACGACTTGGTATCGGATTGATACCCAAATTTGTGGTATCACACAAAACTAATGTCAAGCATCCAAACAACAGAAGAATAAATGATTATTACATCTTAACATAACTGTAGATAGAACATTGTGGGGGGAAGTATAGCCAGCGCTTCCTGTAGGAGAAAAAGTCACCGCCGCTGTCCATGGAACTGAGGACGAGCACCAGCGGGCAGGGGCTTTGCATGTGCTGACGGCGAGACACAGCCGGCAGGTGATTACATTTCACAGGTGGTACATGTTAATCTAATCATCTGTTGTCTTTAACAGTAAGCAGCCGGGAGCAGAGGAAGAGAGAGGATTGGGAGTGACTGCAACGTCACGACCTGCTGAAAAAACATTTTGGAAAGATCTTGTTAAAAACATTAAAACTTTGTCAACTTGGCACGCTTTGAACCGCTAGGAAGTGACTTCCACAAACATGTTAAAAGAGAAAGTGAGCAGATATTAACAGTAAATGAAAAAGTATATTAGTAATTCATTTTCTACCACTTGTCCTTAATAATTTTGACAAAATAATAGAAGGGGAAAAGACACAATATGTTACTGCATACATCAGCAGACTAAATTAGGAGCCTTTGTTTGCTTACTTACTTATAAAAGACAAGTTGTCTTATACAAAGATATGTTCGCTATTTTATTTAAGGACAAACTTGCAATAAGAAACATATTTTTAATGTACCGTAAGATTTTTCATTAAAATAAAGCCAATAATGCAATTTTTTGTTGTGCCCTTTATTTAGAAATGTCTCAAAATAATTTTGGTATTGGGACAACACCAGTCCAAGGTGTACTCCACCTGTTTTCCCATGTCAGCTGGGATAGGCTCCAGCTAACTTGTGACCCAAATACCACGTGGTATTACTGAATGATAAACAGTCTTACAATAAAATTGCTACAGCTGGCCACATAAAGTACAGACACACTCCGTTTTCCTACTGGAGTTTTTCCCGGCGAACTTTGAATGATCGGTGGGAAACACCCGCTATTATAGAATAGACAGACAACCATTACCACTCACCCTGACTCCTTTGCACATGAAGACATGAGCGTGTCATTATTTTATTAACACTCTTTTTAGTAAGTCCACATAATGAAATGCTCATTAAGTGTATCGACATTGTTCAACCATAAACGTTGGTTAGAGAAGAGAAGAAACATGACTAAACATGACCCAAACCTGAAATGAACCACAAAGGTTATGTTGCATGGTCAGCATCTTGACTATGAGGCCAACTCATGGGTTCCTTTACATTCGACTCAATTTACAGAATTTATATGTTGCTATAAATAGCATCGCAAACCGCAGAGCGGGTTTGACTTAAGGCCACGCGCAAAAACAAAGTACGTCTGCAGCGGCGTGGGCTGCCAGTGCACATCAAGTTCAGGCAGGCATGTTGACTTTATGAACAGCCACGTTTCACCGCCGCTGTTAAACGCCAATTACTGCCAGTTGTACGCGGTTGCCTTTATGGGTGTGCCGCCCCCCTAAAACATTCCAAGCATAATCACAAGTAGTGACGGCATGAACCACTAACACAACACTCATTGTACTAAATATTATTGTTTTTTAAAATGTGTCTTAAGACAAAGTCTCTTTCTGCCACAAGAGTTAAGATTAGGCTTCATTGTATTGTCATTTAAAGGCCTACTGAAATGAGATTTTCTTATTTAAACAGGGATAGCAGGTCCATTATATGTCTTACTTTATCATTTCGCGATATTGCCATATTTTTGCTGAAAGGATTTAGTAGAGAACATTGACGATAAAGTTTGCAACTTTTGGTCGCTAACAGAAAAGCCCTGCCTTTACCGGAAGTCGCAGACGATGACGTCACCCGTTGATGGCTCCTCACATCCTCACATTGTTTTTAATGGGAGCCTCCAACAAAAAGAGCTATTCAGACCGAGAAAACGACAATTTCCCCATTAATTTGAGCGAGGATGAAAGATTTGTGTTTGAGGATATTGATAGCGACGGACTATAAAAAAAATTGAATAAAAACGCGATTGCATTGGGATAGATTCAGATGTTTTTAGACACATTTACTTGGATAATTCTGGGAAATCCCTTATCTTTCTATTGTGTTGCTAGTGTTTTAGTGAGATCAAATAGTACCTGATAGTCAGAAGAGTGTATCCACGGGTGTCTTGAGGCCAGTGTCTGATGGAAGTCGACGGCAGCATTATGGATGGCACAAGCTCAGCTGATCTCCGGTAAGTGGCAACTTTTTACCACAATTTTCTCACCGAAAACTGCTGGTTGACAAGTGGTCAGGATCCATGTTCGCTTGAACGCTCTGATCCATAGTAAAGTTTCACCTCCGGGAATTTTAAACAAGGAATCACCGTGTGTTTGTGTGGCTAAAGGCTAAAGCTTCCCAACTCCATCTTTCTACTTTAACTTCTCCATTATTAATTGAACAACTTGCAAAAGATTCAGCAACACAGATGTCCAAAATACTGTGCAATTATCCGGTTAAAGCAGACTACTTTTAGCTGTGTGTGTGCGCAGCGCTAATATTTCCTAACAGTCCGTGACTTCACATGTACGCGTCAGCATTCCGAGACGTTTTCAACAGGACACTTTGCGGGAAATTAAAAAGTTGCAATTTAGTAAACTAAAAAGGCCGTATTGGCATGTGTTGCAATGTTAATATTTCATCATTGATATATAAACTATCAGACTGTGTGGGTTTCAGTAGGCCTTTAACATCTATAAAAAATACAGAGCAACAACAGGGGGTTTAACATCCAATCCAGAAGTGCATTAATTTGCATACAACGTTTTATATACAGTATAAATAATTGGAGTATCTATTAATATACGCGTTAGATGTAATGGATACAGAGTAATCTACAGTATAGATAGACACCGGCTATGTTATCAACATGCAAAATAAATACATATTAAAATATAAAATATTTATTAATACTATATAAAATATTGTATAAATAAAGAAAACTTATATATTGTAATTTCCTGGCTATGAAGCGCACCTAATTACAAAACACAAAACCAGTGAAGTTGGCACGTTGTGTAATATGTTAATAAAAACAGAATACAATGATTTGCAAATCCTTTTCAACTTATGTTAATTCGAATAGACTGCAAAGATAATATATTTAACGTTCAAACTGAGAATTACATTTTTTTTTGCAAATAATCATTAACGTAGTTGGCAAAAAAGTTGGCACAGGGGCATTTTCACCACTGTATTACATGCCCTTTCCCAACACTCAGTAAATGTTTGAGACCAATTTTTGAAGCTTTTCAGGGGGAACTCTTTCCCATTCTTGCTTGATGTACAACTTAAGTTGTTCAACAGTCCAGGGTCTCCACTGTGGTATTTTAGGTTTCATATTGCGCCACACATTTTCAATGGGAGACAGGTCTGGACTACAGGCAGGCCAGTCCAGTATCCGCATTCTTTAACTATGAAGCCACGCTGTTGTAACACGTGGCTTTGCATTGGCTTGCTGAAATAAGCAGGGGCATCCATGATAACGTTGCTCGGATGTCAACATATGTTGAGCATTCCTCAACTATCTCAGTCTTTTTTGCCACTTGTGCCAGCTATTTTGAAACCTGTTGCAGGCATCAAATTCCAAATGAACTAACATTTGCAAAAAATGACGTCTTCCAGTTCGAACGTGAAGTATCTTGTCTTTGCAGTCTATTCAATTGAATATAGGTTGAAAAGGATTTGCAAATCATCGTATTTTGTTTTTATTTACAATTTACACAACGTGCCAACAACACAGGTTTTGGGGTTTGTACATTATAAGCTACACACACCTAATTTTTAGAAACATTTTATTTTGTGAATATATTGGCCGCACAAGTCTACAGGCCGCAGGTGTACACATTGAAACAGGAAATAGTTACACGGGTGCTTGTGTTCATTCACAAATTTAACAAAAGACAATGCCTGTAACACGGCATACAGTAGCCCTCCGGAGAGGTCAATGAGCGCTCTCTATATCGTTCTCCTCCTACTGCGTGCTGAAACCACTGATAGATAGATAGATAGATAGATAGTACTTTATTGATTCCTTCAGGAAAATTAAAATTCCAGCAGCAGTGTACAGAGTTGGGATCAATTTAAAAAAAGTAAAAAGTAAATAATGGGGGTTTAAATGGAAACAAAATAGAGGAATATTACAATAAGAATAAAAAATAAAAAGCAACAATGGGAATAAAAATATAACAGTAAAATAAGAATATAACAAGACAAAGTAGGCAGTAAACGTATTGCACTGTTATTGTTTTGCATCCCCTGTCATCCTAGTATCCCCCGCCCCCCGCCCCAGAGAGGAGTTGTACAGTCTAATGGCGTGTGGGACTAAGAAGTTTTTGAGTCTATTAGTCCTGCACTTGGGATGAAGCAGTCTAGCACTGAAGAGGCTCGTCTGGATACTGATAACGCTATGCATAGGGTGACTGACATCATCCAGGATGCTCACTAGTTTGTCAACAGTCCTCTTCTCTGCCACCGTCACCAGTGAGTCTAGTTTCATTCCGATTGTAGAACCGGCCCGCCAGATCAGTTTCTCAAGTCTGTAGCTGTCTTTCTTAGATGTGCTGCCCCCCCAGCACACTACCATGTAGAACAGAACACTGGCAATCACAGACTGGTAGTACATCCACAGGACTTTTCTACAAATGTTGAAGGAGTGCAGTCTCCTGCTCTGTCCTTTCTTGTACTGGTGGTCCGTGATGTCGTCTTTGTCTTTCGGGACCCGTTAGTGGTGGTGGATTTCCACTCTGTGCGGCGGGTCTTTTCAAATTTCAATGGATGGGTCAACTGTCTTTGGCTTTGGGGCTGCGTCTTATGCATTTGGTCGTGTCCACTCCATGATGATTCCTTAACATAGCTAAATGGCTAACTGAATGATTGAGTGTGTTTGCTCTAATGGATGACGATCAAAAGTATGAGCCCATGGTTCCCGCCTGGAAAAGGGTGGAGTGCCATCTTCAGGGTGGGGCGCATATCTTGCCCCAAGTGCAGGAGTTCAAGTACCTTGAAGTCTTGTTCACAAGTGAGGGTAGAGTGGATCGTGAGATCGACAGGCGGTCAGTGCAGCGTTGCAGTAATGCGGACATGTATCGATCCGGAGTGGTGAAGAACGAGCTGAGCTGGAAGGCAAAGCTTGATTGAAAGAACAATTGTTCAAGCGGCCGAAATTATTTTCCTATATCGGGTGGCGGGGCTCACCCTTAGTATGAGTCGCTTTTTCATTCGGTAGGAGCTTAGAGTACAGACGCTGCTCCACCACATCGAGAGGAGCCAGATGAGGTGGAGTCAGTCATTTGGTTGGAATGCCCCCAGAACGCCTTCCTGGGGAGGTGTTTAGGGCACGTTTGCCTGGTAGGAGGCCACGGGGAAGACCCAAGACACATTGTGGAGATTATGTCTCCCAGCTAGCCTGGGAACGTCTTGGGATTCCCCGGGAGGAGCTGGACGAAGTGGCTTAGGCTACTACCCCTGTGACTTGACCTCAGATAAGTGGAAGAAAATGGATGGATGCTTTAATGTCCTTTGGAACTAGTTCGGTAATTTCATTAGTCTGATGTGACAAGGCTAAAAATACATAAAATGGCCACAACATTATTTATATGGTAAATGGTCTGTATTTATATACTGCTTTAAAATGCATGCAAGCATATTCACACACTGATGGCGCTAAGCACGACCCATCAGGAGCAAGGGTGAAGAGTATTTCCCAAGGACACACAACAGCTGTGACTAGGATGGCTGTAGCTGGAATTGAACATGGAACTTTCAAGTAGCTGGCTTGGTCGCTTTACAATCTGCACCACACCGCCGTTTAGAGCACAAGGTTCGGAGCGTGGGGAAACAAGTGACAGCTTACTGTCTGAAAATTAAGGTACAGAATGATGTTACACACATACAAACGGGTAAAATCAGTGTGACTCAAAAGAATGGGATCTGTGGGTGAGTTTAAAGAGAAGACAGCTCTGGGTAAAAAGCTGTTCTTGAGTCTGCTTGTCGACTGAAAATAGCACACTCAAAAAAAACAAAAAAACATTGTTGTCACAGTTTGGTTGCGGCTTACTACGTGGTTCATTCTCCCTGAATGCAAAACGGACAACTCCGGACGAAAGTGTGAAGGTAGGATTTGATTTACTCTTCATAAATCATCCAAACTACCAAAATACAGGCAAACAACAAAAAGGCAAGCGTGCCTAACACACGGGAAGCTAAGACGTAGCATGGACTAGGAGACAATCAAAACTTAGCACTGGAATCATGAACTAACAAATCTTACATGACAGTAGCAGGAACAGGGGCGTCACCAGACAAATTTCACTGTGGCACGTGCCCAACTGTTGATCTGCAGTGCCCCAGTAAAAATTTCACCAATAAAAAAAAAACGCTTCAAAGTTTTAAGTATACGTAACATAGACAACAGCGCACATACTACTTAATATGGTAATTGATTGCTACTGTATTCACTCCACTAACAATGAGCACATGGCTAATTAATATGGTAATTTATTCACGTGTGGATCGAGACTTCGATTGAGAGAGAGAGAGAGAGAGAGAGAGAGAGAGAGAGAGAGAGAGAGAGAGAGAGAGAGAGAGGCGATGCGAATCACTGCGTGAGGTAGGTAACGTTAGCCAACAACAATTTGTTAATTACATTATTTTCATTTTGATTTGACTCCAACTGTAACTCCTAGATGGATATCAGAAAGTTATTCGCCCGCAGCAGAGAAGAAGCGGCAGGAATGAGAGATGTAAGTGAAGTCCTAGCTAGCTAGGCAACATCATTGTCTTAAGTTGATGCTAAGTTAGCTAACGTTATTCCTTGTATCAAGACAAACATATTCATTTGCTGTAGAGCTGTCGGGGGAATTTCCAATGAACATGAAACATAATGTTGGTTATTGTCTGCTGGTTCTGCATCAATGATGATTTGGAGTAAGCATGTGTGAGTTGAGTGCTTCTCAAATGGTTTATCTTCAGGAAGAAAAACATTTTTCCATATCATCAAGTCGTGAGCCAAATTTTTAAATAATTCAAGTTTATTTCACAGAAAAATCACAGTAGACTTGTCTTGTTAATCGGTGTGACTTTGACTAAAATAATCTTGTTTTGTCACCAGAAAAATGGCTACAGCTAAAGCATCTGGTTTTGTTTCCAGAAAAAATAGTAACTTTTCTGTATTTGTTTTCAGAAAGATGGCTGAAAATATTGTGTTTTGTTGCCCCATTTAGATTTTTTTTAAATATATTTCCATGTCTGTCCTGAGTCCTCCTCCAACTTGTTAGTCGGTTTGCCTTTTGCTAAAATACTCACTAATAGTCACTAGAAAAAAGGCTAAAATAATCTGATTTTGTTGCCACAATTTGTTTTTTTTCTCCCTAAACTTTTATTTTTTCATGCACACATCTGACTGCGACTCACTGAAAATGACACACAATCCACTTTTATGTCACGACCCAGCAGTTGGGAACCACTGGTCAACTGTATAACAGTTACTGTAATATTTCCATGTCTGTCCAAAGTGATTGACCACTTTGCAAAAATGAAAACGAGACGTTACAGTTTACTTCTCAGAAAATGATTCCCTGAACAGACACACAACAATTCATTTATTTTAGTACTGTGGCTTTATTGTTTTGTGTATATTTTATAGTTTTGTGTATCTGAAATAGGATTAGCCACATTGCCATAAATGGAAATAAAATGATATAAAATAACCCAAAAAGATTCATTGCTCTTCCTTTTTGTTTTTACCAGTACCAGTTTAGAAGTCTGGAGTAAAAAAGTGCACAAGTAGGTCAAATGCATTAGTTAATTTCAGGTGGTTAATCAAAGATCCATACAACATAATCTGATATGATTTCATAGTTTAAAGCACTATTTATGTATTTTTTTATGATAAATAAGTGCTAAAAATGTTTTTGCTTGCGCGCTTTGCACACTCACATGAATTATTTGTGCCCCAGTAGTGCCCCAGTACAGTATTAGGTCTAGTGACGCCCCTGAGCAGGAAGCAAACAAAATAGCCAGCACGAGTGATCAGCAAAGGCAGGCTTAAATAGTGTCTCTTGATCACAAACATTGTTGTTCGAGTGTCCCGAACAACAAAGGCAGGTGAAAATCATAAGTAACCATGGTGTACTAAACTCAGGAGGTGCACAAAGAGGAACTAGAGGAGTCCAAAACAAAAAGAAAACACAAAACATGATCCGGACCTGGCCCTGCGATGAGGTGGCGACTTGTCCAGGGTGTACACCGCCTTCCGCCCAATTGTAGCTGAGATAGGCACCAGCTCCCCCCGCGACCCAAAAGGGAATAAGCGGTACAAAATGGATGGATGGATGATCCGGGCCACGGATCATGACAATTTTATTGCTAGTCGATGCAAGATTAGCAGGGTTGTGAAACTTACAAGAACTCACGATTTTGTTTCGATTCAGATTCTTATTTTTTGCTCAGAATCAGTTATCTCTTCAACACAATTCTTGATTCAAACAGATATTCGCAATATATCATTATAATAAAATATTTTCAAAACAAGTTGTAGGTCACAAAAACGCCTCTTGGCTGCTACAGAATACACACAGCAAAATTATTGATATATTTAGTATCTGTATAAATAAGAATCCCTATTAGGGTGTGAATAAATTTTTTTCAGCACCCCTAAAAACAATGTCACAAATGCTCCTTTACCAAGTAATAAGGCCGAGTTTGTGTGGTTATATATATATGTTTTTTTACCTGAGAGTAATAATATTCGAAAATAGTTCTTAGTGCATGTCCGAACAGCAGCAAATTACAGCCCCCATGACAAACATTGTTAAATAAATACTGCATTCCATTCAAAATTAAGCATCATCATCTTTGTCAAGGCTGTTGTATAGATCACCTCCCTAATGTTGTGACTGTTAAGGATTTATAGGATGAGTCAATGCAGCAGTATTCTTCACACCTTCAGAAAACAAGAATAAGGCATGGGAATTTCCCATTTGGTGATCAAGAACAAACAGCTGATAGCATGGGGAAGTGAGTCAGTATCAGTACTTGAGCTGCCACTGCATTTTGCTTGGGACTTGTTGAGGCAGGCACTTATCCCTCCTATGTGTTTTGTTGGGTTTTTTCACTGCCTGTTAGCATCGCAAAGGGTTCGCTGGCGGTTGAGCCATGTGCGTCCCAAGATAAATGCAACATTCCCCCCCGGGCAAAAACCTAGATGGCTGTGTACACACTGTGTCATTTTCCTGCAGCGCAGCAAAGCAGCTTGAACCCTGACATTACTGTTGGTGGTTGTGCATGGGGATGACTCCTCTTGCCTGTCACTACACTGGAAAGCAATACAAGGGTTCAACATTTTTTAAAGAGGAGCGGTTTGACCGACTAAAGGTCAAAAGTGTATATTTTTTTTAAATTGTTGTTTACTAATTGTGTTGAAGCATCCCACCTGAATATTTCATGGTCATTTTTCAGTCACAATGTTTGTCTCTGTCCGATAACTGTCTATTTTTTTTAATTAAAAAAACAAAACTTGGCTTTGAAGCAGCTGGATTTATGTAACCAGATGGTTCACCCCTGCCGCATGAGAGGCAAGTGTGCTTACCACCAAGTTTAAGGCCAGGGCTGGCTAATTCGGCATCCGGCATACGCTTGAAGTTAGGTTAAAGTACCAATGATTGTCAAACACACACTAGGTGTAGTGAAATTTGTCCTATGTATTTCACCCAACCCCTTGTTCACCCCCTGGGAGGTGAGGGGAGCAGTAAGCAGCAGCGGTGGCCGCTCCTGGAAATTAATTTTGGTGATTTAACCCCCAATTCCAACCCTTGATGCTGAGTGGGGAGTTAATGGGTCCCATTTTTCTAGTCTTTGGTATGACTTGGCCGTGGTTTGAATTCACCTACTGACCTCAGGGCGGACACTAACCACTAGGCCACTGAGTAAGGTCGTCATGGAGTGAAGTTTAGTAATGTACACAACGGGATCAGCCACACTGGCCGGCCTCCGTTACACTCACGCCTCTAAACTTAACTCTAATCTGGGTCACGCCACCACTGTAACCCAGGTGGCTAGGCCCCCTGCCTTTATCCTATTCCACACAGGTACGCAAACCTTGGTCGTTTGCCTAAGACGCGACTGTGCTGACCACAGAACTCTGATACATTCAGACACATGGTCATTTTTAAGTAACTTTCATATATTAGCTCAGTTATTGTAGGGCCAAACATTGCGCCTAACAAGCGAGTCAGTTTGCCCGTGAGAGTGAAAGAATCCTACACATTTGTGACTGTCTTGTTGTGTTAATAATTTTAAGGCTGGGGTAAATTGCGTAAAGTGTCTTTATTACAAAACTTACCTGTGTTAACCTGCTCATTGTAACGGTTGGGTCGCATAGTGATGCGCGGATTGTTCTTCCACGGTGCAGACGGAACGACGGGAAACGGCGTGTAGGTAAGAGTTGTTAGAATTATTGTTTATATATTTTCATCAAAACTTTATGCTTAAGGGCCGTTACTATAAAGTATTGTCAATTTGTGTTGAAGTGGTATTTCTGTGTTTGTGCAGAACTAGCAATCCAAGAGATTGCTAGCCTCTTTTTATCAGTGTTTTGTCCAGACTCCGCCTGCTGACTGCCAAGGCCGAACATTGGGTACCAGGACCAGACAAAGCAGAGACTGGGTGATGGCACCAGTACTCGGTCTGCTGACTACCAAGGCCGAACATTGGGTTCCGGGACCAGACAAAGCAGAAACTGGGCAATAGCAAAAAATGCCAACATATTTGCATTTTTGTATAATTATATATTGTGTCTAACTGGAGTTATCAAGTCCTTCCCTCAGCGACAGTGATGTAATAGAGACTTTCGTAATAAATAGAGGAGGCATGCGGGCTTGATTTTTTAGAACGTAGTTTGGATCTGTAACCAGAATACAGCCCGAAATACGTGTCTCCTCATGAGCTAAATTGAACTCTGTCTCTGCATGATTCCTTGATTCTTGTCTGATTAATAGATGACATCAGTGTTTGAACCTGACAAGAGTATGAATTATTTTCATAAATCAGGCCACAGTAAAACAAACACAAGAAAACAAACTAAACTAAGATTTGTTACTGGCTGTCGTAGTCTCACCCCATTGTCAACTGTAAATTAAGTCAGACTTATATTTGTTGAGTGCACGCAGATACACACATTGGCTGACTATCATTTATAAGACTCTTTTAGGTTTAATGCGTTCTAATTATGTTCTAACAATTTGTATGTTTTAACTGTTCCCCATGTATGAACTGCATTTGGCAAAAGAGCTTTTGGCATTGCTGCCCCTATGGCATGCAATGCATTGCAGACAAAACTGAAACTCACTGAACTACTTCCATTTGGAACCTTCCGTCCTGTCCTGAGGTACAGACAGCGAGAGACGATTGCACAGTGCCTGTTTTTTCAAAAGGTATAAATCTTTATTATTTTACAGTTCTCTTTCATGTATTTTAAAATGTATGTCTTAACGTATTACTTTTTTGAAACTGCTCTGTTGACCTTTTGGCCAGGTCACCCTTATGAAAGAGATCTTGACGTTGTTGGAGCTTATCGGCTTAAAGGGGAACATTATCACCAGACCTATGTAAGCGTCAATATATACCTTGATGTTGCAGAAAAATGACCATATATTTTTTTAACCGATTTCCGAACTCTAAATGGGTGAATTTTGGCGGATTAAACGCCTTTCTGTTTATCGCTCTGGATGGGATGACGTCAGAATGTGACGTCGCCGAGGTAATACAGCCGCCATTTTCATTTTCAACCCAGTGTAAACATTGGGTCTCAGCTCTGTTATTTTCCGTTTTTTCAAATATTTTTTGGAACCTTGGAGACATCATGCCTCATCGGTGTGTTGTCGGAGGGTGTAACAACACTAACAGGGAGGGATTCAAGTTGCACCGAAGATGCGAAAGTGTCTGCCGCCAGACCCCCATTGAATGTACCAAAGTGTCTCCACATTTTACCGGTGATGACAGACATGGCACAGAGATGTATGGATAACCTGCAGATGCATTTGCAACGATTAAGTCAACGAAATCACAAAGGTGAGTTTTGTTGATGTTGACTTATGTGCTAATCAGACATATTTGGTCGCGGCGTGACTGCGAGCTAATCGATGCTAACATGCTACGCTAATCGACGCTAACATGCTATTTACCGGCGGTGCTAAAGAAGACATGGCACAGATATGTATCGATAACCTGCAGATGCATTTGTAACGATAAAATCACAGAAATCACAAAGGTGAGTTTTGTTGATGTTGACTGCCAGCTAATCGATGCTAACATGCTACGCTAATCGATGCTAACATGCTATTTACCGGCGGTGCTAAAGCAGACATGGCACAGACATGTATGGATAACCTGCAGATGCATTTGCAACTATATTACGTTTCCTTCCACCCACATTTATTGCGAAAAAAACACTTACCAATCGACGGATTTAAGTTGCTCCAGTGTCACAAGATGCCAAAGTCCTGATCGTTTGGTCCGCACATTTTACCGGCGATGCTAACGCAGCTATTTGGCCATGCTATGGCTATGAATAGTGTCAATAGCTATTCGCTCAATAGCTTCAGTTTCTTCTTCAATACTTTCATACTCCAACCATCCGTTTCAATACATGCATAATCTGTTGAATCGCTTAAGTCGCTGAAATCCGAGTCTAAATCTGAGCTAATGTCGCTATATCTTGCTGTGCTATTCGCCATTGTTTGTTTACATTGGCAGCACTGTATGACGTCACAGGGAAATGGATAGTGGCATCGCAAATAGCGAAAATCAAGCACTTTAAAGCTTTATTTAGGGATATTCGGAGACCGGTAAAATTTTGAAAAAATATTTAAAAAATACAACATGCCACTGGGAACTGTTTTTTTAATTGTTTTTAACCCTTTTGAAATTGTGATAATGTTCTCCTTTAAATAAAGGTTCTAAAAACAAACACGCATATAGTACCGGAAGCTAACGGGCTAGCAACACAGGAAAAACTAAGCCGGAACTTAGCGCAAGAAACACAAGGAATAAACAGTTGCATGAAACGAACAAAAGTAACGGACAGAGTGAGGCGAAAGGCAGGACTAAATAGCTCTCTGATTAGTGCCCAGTAACAGATGAGCGTACCGAACACTAATCAGAGGTAGGTGAACACATTAACCATAACAATAACCATAGCAACCAAAGAGACACAAAACCGGGGTGCTGATACAGAACTTAAAGGGGAACATTATCACCAGACCTATGTAAGCGTCAATATATACCTTGATGTTGCAGAAAAAAGACCATATGTTTTTTAACCGATTTCCGAACTCTAAAAGTGTGAATTTGGCGATTTAAACGCCTTTCAATTGATAGCCTGTCGAGCGATGACCTTTTACCCGTGACGTCACAACATGAAGCAATCCGCCCGCCATTTTCTCAATCTTATTACACGCACCAAGTCAAATCAGTGTGGCTATCCTGCGACACTCAAAGCAGATGTTTTTCCAACGATAAAGTCAACGAAATCTGCAATACTGGAAAATAGACCACCACTGAATCTGCAAGAGTGCGAGCTATTTAGGGACAACGGCAGTCTCTTCCCGCAGACGAGTGAGGTAAACCCCTGGATATGATTTATGCCACTTCTTTTTCTGTCTCATTTTGTCCACCAAACTTATAAGGTTGTGCATAAATGCACAAAGGTGAGTTTTGTTGAAGTTATTCACTTATTTAGAGTGTGCTAATCAGACATATTTGGTCACGGCATGACTGCAAGCTAATCGATGCTAACATGCTATTTAGGCTAGCTGTATGTACATATGGCATCATTATGCCTCATTTGTAGCTGTATTTGCATCCAGCCTTTCCCTCCACCCACATTTAATGCCAAACAAACACATACCAATCGTTGGTTAGAAGGCGATCGCCGAATTCGTCCTCGCCTCCTCCCGTGCCGCTGTCTGTCGTGATATGGCTCAATAGCTTTAGTTTCCTCTTCAATTTTGTTTTGGCTACCTGCCTCCACACTCCAACCATCCGTTTCAATACATGCATAATCTTTTGAATCGCTTACGGCGCTGAAATCCGAGTCTGAATCCGAGCTAATATCGCTATACCTTTCTGTGCTATCCGCCATGTTGGTTTCTGAGGGATCACGCTGTGACGTCACAGGATAATGGACGGGTGGATATAACGACGGTTAAAATCAGGCACTTTGAAGCCGTTTTTGGGGATATTGCGTGATGGGTAAAATTTTGAGAAAAACCTACAAAAATAAAATAAGCCACTGGGAACTGATTTTTATTGGTTTTAACCCTTCAGAAATTGTGATAATGTTCCCCTTTAAACAACAAGTGAATCAAAATGTACATATGAGGGAACTCTCCTGTCTTCCTGCTTCCACATGTTGGGGATATTGAAGGACTCCAGAACGTTGGCGCCGCATAGTAGCATTAGATGTGGGCTTACTGTAGGGGAGACACTTTATCCATCTATCTATCTATCTATCTATCTATCTATCTATCTATCTATCTATCAGTCTGTCTGTCTGTCTGTCTGTCTGTCTGTCTATCTATCTATCTATCTATCTATCTATCTATCTATCTATCTATCTATCTATCTATCTATCTATCTATCTATCTATCTATCTATCTATCTATCTGTCTGTCTGTCTGTCTCTCTATCTATCTGTCTGTCTCTCTGTCTGTCTGTCTGTCTGTCTGTCTGTCCGTCCGTCCGTCCATCCATCCATCCATCCATCCTGGGCTGATTAAAACATCTCCTGTGTGAAATGAACTTCTCCCAATACGCTTTCTGTGGCGTCGAGTCGCAGCTGGTGCCGAAACCTTTCCCATGAGCGCAGCATCAGTGCACACACTTAAGCAGTTTCCATTGTTGATGCACCGTAGGACTGCTTCTAAAATGCCCCCAAAAGTGGTACATGTCTGCTGCTCTGCGACAGGAGCATGATAACAATATGTGCTGTAAATCTGTGATCCCCAACCACCGGTCAGAGGGCCGGTACTGGTCCCTGACGCATAAAATATCAGAATCAGAATCAGAAATACTTTAGTACACCCGGAGGAGAAATTAAGATTTCAGCACAATGCCATTCAAGAGCAGACAAATATTACAGGGAGACTGAACAGGATCACTGACGGGTCTGCCAAATTCCGGCACACTCTACAAAATGGTGAGAATTAGGTAAACGCTGGGGACGGGGGAAAGTATTCTCCATTATTGATCTATGAATAGGAGTATTGCTTTTACCCCACATACTGTACGTTGTTCGTAACCAGCAGCAAGTTTATCTTAGTTCATCTAACGCTAGCATCCTACTAAATGCTATGTGTGCAACGGAATAAAACAAGCTTCGATGCAAACTTAGCCGCGTGAAAATGGCGTTTATACACCAACATGTACCAGGTGATGGTGTTAAGTGACGTTTGATCGTTTCACGGCTATTCATCGTCTTTTTGCCAGCTCACTGACCCGACTTCCTTGGCTTTGCTATAAAGCTTCAAATGAGCCAAATCTTACCAAATAATTTTTTCAAATCAAAGCATTACCAACAACCATTGTGGCAGTTAATTATGTCGCACGTTCACGACATATTTGGAACTTCTTAAAGAAAAAAAAAACACAACTTTAGGACAGTCTTGCATTCAATCTTAGATGTGATAGTGGAGGGGGCATGGCCTGTGGGCCTGCAGCAAAGCGGGACGTGCCAAGAACTGGCCTCGAAGTCAGCGACAGGTGCGTAGATGGCCCACCTGGGCCTTGTTATCTAATCACCTGTCGCTCTGTATAAGCAGCAACTGGGAGGAGAGACGTTGCTGGAACTGGGGGAGAGCGAGAGCAAAGCGAACAGTCACAAAAATACAATTGCTGGAAAGCACTGAGATACTTGAATGGAAAAATAAAACTCTAGTAAACTTGAAACGGTCTGCAATGAAATGTTTGGTGTTCTGGAGGACCCACTGGAAAGCAACTTCCACAATGACCCCTAGCTCAGGCCCCTCATAATGATCCCCTGGTAGGTCAAAAACAGGTGAAAAACAGAACATCAGCAACATTATGCTGACTGAACAGTTTGCTTATTACCACTAATACAACTTTGATTGTGTTGCTGCTGTGTTGTGCAATACAACAAATGACCATGTTGTCAAAGAGAGCTAGTTACATTCTTCTTTTCACTCTCGGTTGCACTCCAAATCATGATTAAAATGTAGTTGTAAATGTAATGAGTTTTTCCTATTCCCTCAATTGTGTGTAGAGCATTTTAACAGAGATAACTCAGCAAGCATCAGGAATTCTTAGGTATCATAGACTGTTTTTTATAAGATGACAATTGTTAAAACTCACATCAAACAATGTACATATTTAAAATACGTCAAAAAAGTCAACTGTGCACACAACATCATTACTGGAAGCCTAATTACAAATTGTTTTTGTTTATTACTGTACGCAGAGCTGCCTTCTCACTAGGTCGTCCTCAGGCGAGCCTTCCTTCGTTGCTTCCAGTCATCCCGATTCTCCATACATTTGGCCAGTTCCTTGGTACTCTGAGCTCCTGCATCCTTCTTGAGTACGTCCACGTAAGTTTGTGTGGGACGTCCTCTTGACTGATGCCCATGTGTTGTTTCCCACAGCACCAATTTGCTGGCTGGCAGCTCCTGATGTCTTTGGCAGTGTCCTGCAAGTCTCATTCTCCTTACAGCAATCTTCTCGCTCACCCTTGCTATTCCCTTGTAGAGGATTCTTTTGGTTACGTGCGCACTCTTGTCGATGTTAAGCACTGCACGCAGCATCCTGGTGTAGCAACCATCCAGAGACTTCTCCAGGGTTGGCTTCAGGGTCCAGCATTTGCTGCCATAGAGGAGAACGGACTCAACTGTCGCGTAGAAGAAGCTGAGTTTGATTTGGCGGGGGAGGTTGGAGTTCCATACATTGGTCATGCCGTTCAGGGCCCTCCATGCAAGTGCCTTCCTCACTTTAAGATCTTGCTCAGTTGAGTTGACCCATGCGCCCAGGTACTTGAAGTCCTCAACTTCTTTCAGCACAGTGAATCCTGCTGTTACCAGAGGTTGATGTTCTGGTGGAATGTTGTAGGTCATGACCTCAGTTTTCTTGGCATTTAGCCTAAGGCCAACCTTGGCACACTCTAGCTCTACCCTGTGTCGTAGTACTTGTGCTTGTTCCACGTTGGAGAAACTGTTTGGCTTCATTCAGCTCGCCACGCCTCTCCACAGTTGGTTACCGCTCAAAGTTGAGGCGGGCTTCCTCCACCATCCCTCGTGCTGCTACGACCTCTGGGTGTTTGGATCGTCTGGAGGTACTGACTCTCTCCATCATGGGCACGCACAGCCTGGTCACCTCCTCATTCGCAGTGACGAATCTCCTGTATTCTCCACTGGCCTCCGCTCCCCTGTCCAGCTGCTGGAATCATCTCCTCATCTCCTCTGCGTATCTGGTTTGAAGGCCAGGGTCACTTGAGAAGGCTTTCCAGTTATACTGGATCTTGGGACTTGGTTTGGGGACCCTGAGGCTCAGGCGAACTCTCATTGAGACCACACGGTGGTCTGAGCCCACAGAACTAAAAGTGCTGTATGGCTCAGCATTCAGGATGGAGTTCCTCCATTTTTTCCTCACTAGGATGTAATCTAGCTGCCGTAGTGTTCCTGAGGCTCGGTCTCGGAAGGTCCACCTCTTTCCTGTCCTCTTCCGGAAGATGGTATTCGCCGTCAGTAGCTCATGTTCCATGAGGAAGGCAGTGAGGTAGGTGCCGTTGTGGTTGGTAGAGTCGTGGTACCGGAAGGGTGCGTCCTCTGGTCCAAGCCTTGCATTGAAGTCCCCAAGGATTGCCAGGAAGTTGTGCGCTGTGACGCCACGGACCGTTCTTACAAGGTCCTCAAAGAACTTCTCTACCACGTCAGATGGTGCCACAATGGTGGGTGAGTACACGACAATGACTGTTGTTACTGGGTTGCCCGAGAACTCTGTGCTCAGAATCCTGTCGGTGTGGTGGTTAACCCAACGGAGAGCCTTACGTGCCCGTGGGCCCAGCATTAACCCTACACCGCCTATTGCGGCCTGGGCCTCGTTCCTCCACGCAGATGCAGAAATGATCGTGCATCTCTCCACTCTGCAGTACAGGATGGAGTCATCAGTGTGCACTCTCCTGTGCTCTTGGACCCCCAGGATCTCCACTTCCCGTTCTTCTGCACAGTGTGTAAGTTCTATCAACCTCGCTTCTTCTCTCGCTGAGCATGCGTTGAAGGTTCCCATAACAAATGGTCTCCGACAGCGCATGAGTGCATTGGACGGGGTGCTGTGTTCGGACATGACCCTCCCTGGGACAATCCCAGGGTTTGAGGTCCTGTCGTCATGGTGTCCTCCAGGAGGAGGGCCAGCACCACCGTCCGCCGCGATGTTCCTGCGGAAATAAAGGGGACCACAAAAAAAATGCATTATTGGCTTTAGTTGAACAAATAATCTTAGGGTAAATTAAACAAATGTTTCTTATTGCAGTTAAGTCCTTAAATAAAATAGTGAACATACTAGACAACTTGTCTTTTATTAGTAAGTAAGCAAACAAAGGCTCCTAATTAGTCTGCTGATGTATACAGTAACATATTGTGTTATTTATCATTCTAATATTTTGTCAACATTATTAAGGACAAGTTGTAGAAAATGTAGTATTAATCTACTCGTTCATTTACTGTTAATATCTGCTTACTTTCTCTTTTAACATGTTCTGTTAAAATGTAATAATCACTTATTCTACTGTTGTTTGATACTTTACAATAGTTTTGGATGATACCACAAATTTGGGTATCAATCCGATACCAAGTTGTTACAGGATCATACATTGGTTATATTCAAAGTCCTCATGTGCCCAGGGACATATTTCCCGAGTTTATAAAGATAATATACATTTTAAAAAAACGAAAGAAAATGTTGTGATACTGTTGGGTTTCTTTTTTCTTCACTCATCTTCACTAAATACTCCAGTTGTATTTATATGAAAGATGATGGTTTATTTTAAGGATGGTTCAGTACAATGCCTAACAGCACCGGGAAACAAAACATTGGTAACTGGGATAAATAGAACACAACTACATCGTACTTTTCTGTGTGTCTCTCACATTCTCTCGCGCGAAGTGAACCGGAAGAGATCACGTGACGATAGCACGGACGAGCCGGCACTATCGTATATAACCTATTGGAGGCGCACAACAACAACGGCAAGCCTCTCTTCTCATGATACACAAAAACAGCATTAATAACAATGAGATCACAATTACTCAACAGATACCAAAAAATATTGACGTAATCATAGTAGTATCGACTAGATACGTGCCTGTACTTGGTATCATTACAGTGGATGTCAGGTGTGGATCCACCAATGGCGTTTGTTTACATTTAGATGCCGGTCTGTAGTGAAGCATGTTTTGCTATTCCTCGTCCTGCAGGGATAACAGTTGTAGGAAACTTACATTATTTGTCGCCATGGAGGCGAGGATTAGTGATTTAGAAGTAGATTAAACAGTCCCGACGGGGAATGGACATTAATAATAATAATAATAATGGATTAGATTTATATCGCGCTTTTCTATTGTTGGATACTCAAAGCGCTCACAGTGAAGTGGGAACGCATCTTTCATTCACACCTGGTGGTGGTAAGCTACATCAGTAGCCACAGCTGCCCTGGGGTGGACTGACGGAAGCGTGGCTGCCAGTTTGCGCCTACGGCCCCTCCGACCACCATCATTCATTCACCAGTGTGAGCGGCACCGGGGGCAAGGGTGAAGTGTCCTGCCCAAGGACACAACGGCAGCGATTTGGATGTCAATAGGTGGGAAGCGAACCTGCAACCCTCAGGTTTCTGGCACGGCTGCTCTACCCACTACTCCATACCGCCCCCACATTAGCTGCTAGCTAGCTAGCCATGTCTTGAAACACCTCTTCCTGAGGGCGTTTCAGTGTTATAACTTCACCTTTATCGTTAGTTTTTAAGACAGAATGCGTCCGTTCTCCCTTTTCAGTCTACACACATTGTCTGCTTGTAAAACCAGCAATATCCCGTGGGGTGTGCGGGACCGGTACGCTTCAGAGAAGGTATAGTACCGGATATGATCCGTTATTATCGCAGTACTATACTAATACTGGTATACCGTACAATCCTATTGCAGAGTCAAAAGGGTTATTATAAAAGTGACATTTGAGCAAAATTGACACCAAATCATATCCATTACATATTATCTATGCCACAAAGAATGATGATGTATGGAAGGTTTTGGTTGTAACCTATTAAATTGATATGACTTCCCTAACTTTAGCTTCATTTTTTAGAAGCCAAGCAGGCTTTCAAAAGATTTCAAATACAAGTTTTGGACAGTGAAATGTCTATCAGGGCCTGTGGGAGCAGCTTAATGAAAGGACCCCATGTGTCACCATGGTACCCTCCATATCATCAGTGTGTCATTCTGGTATCTAGGCTTAATAAGGTGCCAAACCAGCAGGTGGCAGCCTCTCATAAGCACAGCCAGCGAGGCTGAAAAGGTGGTGGACATTCAAGAAAGGTGCAAGGAACTACTTTCAGGTTTGAATTGTCACAGGGAAAATGTTTTTTATTCCCTAGACTGAGTTATAAATAAAAAAAAACACCAGAAGCCTAATTGAATATGTTTTTCAAAATTAAAATTGTGCAAATCATTTCTTGCACCTCCCTGATCACCTTGAGTTGAAGGCAATCATCCCGTCCATCCAGCCATCCATTTTCTACCGCTTATTCCCTTTTGGGGTCGCGGGGGGAGCTGGCGCCTATCCCAGCTACAATCGGGCGGAAGGCGGGGTACACCCTGGACAAGTCGCTACCTCACCGCAGGGCCAACACAGATAGACAGACAACATTCACACTCACATTCACACACTAGGGCCAATTTAGTGTTGCCATGGTGCATGTCTTTGGAAGTGGGAGGAAGCCGGAGTACCCAGAGGGAACCCACGGATTCACGGGGAGAACATACCAAACTCCACACAGAAAGATCCCGAACCTGGATTTGAACCCAGGACAGCAGGACCTTCGTATTGTGAGGCAGACGCACTAACCCCTCTTCCACCGTGAAGCCCTTTCACTCTAAATCTTTACGCTGTCTCAATACCTCCTGGAGGCAGAGATATGGTTTGAGGAGATGATAAAATAATGATGTTGATCCAATTTTTCCGTTAGCCTTTTGGTAAATAATTGATTGTCAGGAGAAAATGAGCTTTATGTACACCCCTCTCTCTTTCCTGAGAGAGGGGTGTTCATGTGCTGCCAGGGTGTGTGTGGGCTGCTCCTCAAAGACAGGGAGAAGACCATTGATCATACAATGCGACTGAGAAAATCATTTTAATTGGGTGTGATGTTACTTTACTTGCTGTGTTTGTGCTTTGCAATGAGCTGTCGTTCATTGTAACTATCACGCATAGTTTCAAGTTTATTCACAATACCATATTACAATTACAACAGTAGTGAATATCCATTTAAGGATGGTGGTAAGTGAAAGGGTCCATGAATTAATTAACATGGACCACGACTTAAACAAGTTGAAAAACTTATTCGGGTGTTATCATTTAGTGGTTAATTGTACGGAATATGTACTGTACTGAGCAATCTACTAATATAGGTTTTAATCAATCAACGTCCCCCAAATAAGCTAGAAGAAGCTTTTGGCAGGGGGTCCAGAGAACAGTATATGTGCATGGAATACTAAAACATGGTGTCAAGCCCAAAAACGCTATATGATAGACACAAAATAGGAGTGGAGTACTAAAGCAATTATACAGATACATACATTAATTCAACAACCTACAACCCAACAGTAGTCTACCCCACATGAGGCATTAGAGCATGGGTGTCAAACTCTGGCCGGCGGGCCAAATTTGGCCTCCCGTGTAATTTCATTTGGTCCTTAAAGGCCTACTGAAACCCACTAGTACCGACCACGCAGTCTGATAGTTTATATATCAATGATGAAATATTAACATAGCCTTTGTAGTTTACTAAATTACAGTTTTTCAATTTCCCGCGAAGTGTCCTGTTGAAAATGTCGCAGAATGACGACGCCTATGATGACGCGTGCGCGTGAAATCTCAAGTTGGAGGGGACATATTAGCGCAGCTCCACTAGCGGCTAAAGGTCGTCTCTTCTCATCGTGCAATTACACGGTATTTTGGACATCTGTGTTGCTGAATCTTTTGCAATTTGTTCAATAAATAATGGAGAAGTCAAAGTAGAAAGATGGAGGTGGGAATATTTAGCCTTTAGCCACACAAACACATAGTGTTTCCTTGTTTAAAATTCCTGAAGGTGAAGCTTTACTATGGATCAGAGCGGTCAAGCGAACATGGATCTCGACCACTTGTTTCGGTGAGAAAATTGTGGTAAAAAGTAGCCTCTTACCGGAGATCAGTAGAACTTTTGTCGTGCTGCTGCTGCCGTAACTAATTCCCTCAGAGACTGGCGTCAAGACACCCGTGGACACACCCCTCCGACTATCAGGTACTATTTAATCTCACAAAAACACTAGCAACACAATAGAAAGATAAGGGATTTCCCAGAATTATCCTAGTAAATGTGTCTAAAAACATCTGAATCGCTCACAATGCAATCGCCTTTTTTTTAAAAACTTTATTTTATTTTTATTTTTTTCTAGTCCTTCGCTATCAATATTCTCAGCCACGAATCTTTCATCTTCGCTCAAATTAATGGGGAAATTGTCGTTTTCTCGGTCCGAATAGCTCTTTTTGTATGAGGCTCCCATTATAAACAATGTGAGGATGTGAGGATCACTCACACGGGTGACGTCACCGTCTGCCACTTCCGGTAAAGGCAAGGCTTTTTTATTTGCGAACTTTATCGTCGATGTTCTCTACTAAATCCTTTCAGCAAAAATATGGCAATATCGCGAGATGTTTAAGTATGACAAATACAATGGACCTGCTATCCCCGTTTGAATTAGAACGTCTTATTTCAGTTGGCCTTTCAGGCAATTTCAAATTAACATTAGAGCTGGCCCGCCAGTGTTATACAGCGGCACCGCCGCTGTAACACCGCTAATACTCATACTTGCCAACCCTCCCGATTTTCCCGGGAGGCTTCCGAATTTCAGTACCCCTCCTGAAATTACCCCTGGCGCAATCATTCTCCCGAATTTCTCCCCGATTTCCACCCGGACAACAATATTGGGGGCGTGCCTTAAGATTACTGCCTCTGGCGTCCTCTACAACCTGTCGTCACATTCACTTTTCCGCCATACAAAGAGCGGGCCAGCACAGTCACATAATATATGCGGCTTCTACACACACATAGACGAATGCAAGGCATACTTGGTCAACAGCCATTAATGCGTAAACATTTTCCATCCGCGGAAAATGTGCCTCTTTGTTAGTATTTATGCAAGTTTGTTTGAATGCACCCTCTTGTTAGCATTTCCTGTGTTGCCAAATCAGAACACAATATGGATTGCACGCAGATGCTCTTTTAGAATCGGTGGCCTCGTTCCTATGACTGCTTGCCTCTCCACCAACACAACAATGCGATACATTCTAGACAGGTAATGATTACTGTGGTGTCCAGTTGCTATGTCCTGATTTCTAATTACATTCCTGAGGCACATCTGGAAGTATCATGTAGTAGACTTTGCATGCAGTTGCAATTCCAATACATTTGTCAAAGTTGGTTTGTGACGAACCCCAAGATGCAAGGAAAGAGGCAGGCATGGAGTGAGAAAACATGATTTAATTTAAAGCGCGCACGTGGGCGGATAACAAACAAAAAGGCCTAGCGTGGAAGCTAGCAGGTATCGAGCAAGAAACGTTGTACTTATAATATGAAAACAAACTTGGAAGCAGGGAACAAAAGACAATAAGCTACAAACCACTCTCAAATATAGCTTACCGCAACGCTGCATTGACACGATATGATATGACACGACACGACAGGTAGCAACGACAAGAGCGACATCGACATGACAATAATCCAACACTGACTGGAGGAATAAAGCAGGCAAAATATGAGTGGGCTGATTGACACCAGGTGTGGCCAGGTGCCAATCAGCCGCAGCTTTTGCACTATCTTGTTTAGCTTATGCATTGTGTATGTTTTTGTGTATGTTTTTAGTTTTTCTGCTCTATGATTTTAAACTTGTGAAGCACTTTAGTCAAATTTTTTAATTGTTGTAAACGTACTATATAAATAACGTTGCCTTGCCTTGCCATAGCAGTAATGTACGAACTACGCTGCACTGCCTAGTCAGGAAGCAGTCTTTGCCATTATGATGAATGTGCCAGTCTATTTTTTTGTTGAGTCCTACAAAGTATTTATAACGTATGGGCTGTATTTATTACACAATTGCTGTTTGACTGTAAGATGCATATTTCATTACCAAATTTGGAGGTGTTGAAATCCCCATGTAAAATTGCTAATGCTAATCACTAGCACAACCAATACAAATTAGCATCGAACTCGTACATTTTGAAAAGTGGAGCCCTACTGTAAGATCAAATGTTTTCTATCAGGCATACTTGCTTTGTTGGCATAGAAAATTGCAACATTAGACATAGATGCAGTTTGACCCGAGTGCTGCTGGACTGCTAGTTTTCTCACCAAGTGTTTGAGACCAGGGTTTGAGGGGTATGCAATGATCCTACCTGCCCGTTTCCTGACCACGGACAGGTATAAGACCTGAATGGAGGGTGTTGCTGATCTTTTCTGCAGTCCTGATTTTCTGTTGCATTCTATGTTTATTGCTGTAATTGGTTAATTGGCCATAAATGCATTTCCGCAAAGTAGGAATCATTGATTATAAATGGAATATGTTCATAGCTAAATCATTAACAACAGTGTTTACTACCTTCAAAATACATTTTTCAACTTTATGAAATAGCAGCATGAAATAGCCTTCAGTTACCACACTTTTTTAATCCAATATACTATTGTTGCCTAAGCCTGAACAGCGCACTCTGATTTGTTTTAAACAGTACTACTATAGCATTTAGATTTTTAGTTCATTTAGCCACTTTTATGCATGAAAATACCTAAATACGGTGAATGACAAAGAAAAATGAAGACACTCGGACTGGTCTGCTCTGTGACAAATTTCACTTCAAAATACAACCTGAAGGGAATTTTGATAAAACTGTTACCAGGTTTTGGGGAAATAAATTATGTGTGTTGATAAAAACTTTGAAAAAAATGTTTGTCTTTGACATTCTTACAATAAAATTGAAATTGTATCAATTTATTACGGTCATTTGTAAGGTTAATTTAAATTATGCAAACACGTACCATAATTGCCTAAAAATTTAAAAAAGGCATCATACACAGCGGTTGTATAAATACTCTCTCATAATCCTCAAAGTTATTTTGGGGGGGAATTTTCTGACTGTGTGTCTATTTTAGGGCTGTACTGATCGTGTATTCTGTTGATTAGTTTGTTTGATTAATGGGATGAAATACACTTTATAAAATATTTGAAATAAACAAATATTTTTCTGATTATCATAACTTTCATGTTCGTAATAAATGCATATCATCAACATTGAAATTTCACTTTTGTACATTACTGTATTTTTCGAACTATAAAGTGCACTTGAAATCCTTTAATTTTCTCAAAAAATGTCAATGCACCTTATAACCCGTTGCTTCTAATGTATGGCATAATTCTGGTTGTGCTTACCGACATCAAAGCTATTTTATTTGGTACATGGTGGAATGATAAGTGTGACCAGTAGATGGCAGTCACACATAACAGATACATGTAAACTCCAAGATGACGCAGCACCAAAACTTTAAATGTTCTATTGAGAATATAGAACATTACACAAGGTGCTTAAAAATCCGTCAAAATGTTTTTAGTACGAATTTGGTAAGCTATGAAGCTGCACCGCTTGATGGTTTGTCGGCGCACTTGACATACAAGTATTAATATGGTGCGTGTATAAATACCGCAAAATGGCACCTATTAGCAGACATTATCTGGCGTTCTGTTTCGCAATATTATACAAAACCCACTTTTCTCACCTTCTGGTAACTGCTGATGTGTATTTGGGATCTGCATAAGTACTGAAAATTGGAGTGCTTCTGCCATTACAGTCCGTGTCCACACCGTAGTCGATAAGCTCCTTTTTTTCTCTATCTTCTTATGTAGCATTCATCTTCCGCTGTTGCCATTTCCTATATGAAGTAGCGTGAAGTTCTTACTTATATCTGTCAGTAGTGTCACGGCCCGGGCGCATTAGCATGTGCATTCTTCATTGAGCCCCTTGGGGCGCACCTCGGGACACACCGGCAGCAGCAGCTGCTTTCAATCAGCAATAAGCACACCTGGACCTAATGAGGGTGAGCAGTATAAGGACCATTAAACCCAAGGATCCTGCGCTGTAACGTAATCCTATGTTATGTAGTTAGCATCCCGTGTCCGGCTTTGCTCCCGCACACTGATCTCTCCCTGTAACTTCCTTGTTCCCATGTCTTATGTCCCTTTGTGTTTCCTGCAGTGCTTCCCGTGTGTTCCGTCGTTGTGCTGTGTGCCTCGGCTCTACTGTGGACTTTGGACAGTCCTCAACCCCCACTCTGGACACGGACCTGTTGACGCCTCGCTCTATTCCCCAACAACCTGCCTGTCTCACGGACCTTCTTCTGCTTAGCCCCTTCGGACATGGCACTACTCAACAGCTAATCATTCATACACTCAGTCTCACACCATGCCCATTGGGTTTGTCACACACCATTCAGGTGTTAATTAATTTAGATGATTGTTTGTTATTATGTATACATAGTGAATATGTATAACAACATTCGTAGAGCTATACTGCTCCCTTGTGGAACTGTGCCGTCACTACTCCTCCTGTAAATGTAACAAGTAGACGAGCTATCAAAGCGCTAAAAACTTAAGTGGGTTTACATAATTCACCCACAGAACTTTAGTTATTAGAGGGTTCAGGTTGGACGTTTTTTTTCACAGGACACCTTTCTGGCATCGAAGTTGCATTTTTGAGCCACGGATGAGAAGATGCTGCTCCGGTATTGATTTAAGTAAAGTCTGAATGCTGTTTAAACAGTTAGCTATATCTTTTGACACTTCTTTGACTCTCGTCCTTGCACGCTACATTGCTACAACAAAGATGACGATGAGGAGACGCTGCCGAAGGTGAGCCCAAAGGTAAGACTGCCCACAAAACGGCGCATCCTTAAGAGACGCTCCGAAAGCTACTTGAAAAAAGTCTGTAAAACATGATCTATGCAACATTTTCACCATAGAACCACCATTACATGTTATGAAGACCACAAGATAGTGTTTTAAAAATTAAAAAAAATCATAATATGACCCCCTTTAACATGCCTTATAATCCAGTGCATTTTGTGTGAAAATAGAATAGACCCGCTCATCGGCAGTGCGCCTTTTAATCTGATGCTCCCTATGGTCCAAAAAATACAGTATTTAAAATAAACAATAAAAAAACTATCCACCGCACAGATCGCGGAACCCACACATCCCCTGCTGTCATGTGCACTCTATTGCTGTTCGGGAAATAATGTCCGTGTGTTTAAAGTTCTGGGCACTCTGTTTGAATTGATCAATTTTCATTTGTTACTAATTTATTTAGTCAAATAATCGTTGCAGCTTTAGTCTATTTGACCTCCTGTCCAGCATCACAGCACCATCAGCCCCTAGTTTGACAGATAGAACACAGAAGTGCAGCTATTTCAGAACACAATATACTGCTGCACACTGATGTATTGAAAGCATACTTACACAGTAAGAGGGAGTTCTCCTACTATAGCCTTTCTAAGTGGTTGCTACCCCAAGTGTATGAAAACGCCACCGGTCCAAGCAGCTCCTTCGGAGTGATGAATGCAGGGTACAAAGTGGAGAATGTTCTGACAAGTAGTCCCGTTTCCTGTTGTCTTGCTGCAACACGGGCACAGCGCTCTTGCTTATTCATGAATCCTGATCAGAGTCCAGGTGGATCAAACTGCCTCTTCCATTTTTAATGTAAAGAGCCCCCATACTGAGACATGGCATGCACGTGATGGTTTGCTGATGCCAAGGGAACAACTAATAACGTCAGTTAGTGTTCAGCAAAAGACTGACGAGATTCAAAGCACCCCAAGAAAATACAGATTGGACATTTAACCACCAGGGCCTACGAATAAAAAGGTCATTTGCAGTCATTTGTGGCTCATCCATCCCACCGACCCAGAACATGTTTTTTGCACCATACACACGATATTGCCAAAATTATTTGGCCACCTGCCTTGACTCACATTTGAACTTGAAGTGCCATCCCATTCCTAACCCATAGGGTTCAATATAATGTCGGTCCACCTTTTGCAGCTATAACAGCTTCAACTTTTCTGGGAAGGCTGTCCACAAGGTTGTGAAGTGTGTTTATTGGAATTGTCTACCATTCTTCCAAAAGTGACTGTCGCCTGGCTCTCAGTCTCTGTTCTATTTCATCCCAAAGGTGTTCTATCGGGTTCAGGTCAGGACTCTGTGCAGGCCAGTCAAGTTCATCCACACTAGATTCTGTCATCCATTATGGACCTTGCTTTGCGCACTCGTGCACAGTCATGTTGGAAGAGGAAGGTTCTCATTCCAAACTGTTTCCACAAAGTTAGGAGCATGGCACTGTCCAAAATGTTTTGGTTTCCCGGAGAATTCAAAGTTCCTTTCTCTGGAACTAAGGGGCCAAGCCTAACTCGTAAAAAACAGCCCCACACCATAATTCCTCCTCCACCAAATTTCACACTTGCCACAATACAGTCCGAAATTTAGCGGTCTCCTGGTAACCTTCAAACCTAGACACGTCCATCAGATTGCCAGATGGAAAAGCGTGATTCGTCACTCTAGAGAATGCGTCTCCACAGCTCTAGAGTCCAGTGGCGACGTGCTTTACACCACTGCATCTTTGCATTGGACTTGGTGATGTATGACTTAGATGCCGCTGCTCGGCCATGGAAACCCATTCCATGAAGCTCTCTGCGTACTGTACGTGGGCTAAATGGAAGGTCACATGAAGTTTGGAGCTCTGTAGCAACTGACTGTGCAGCATCCACTGACCCCTCTCTGTCAGTTTACGTGGCCTACCACTTTGTGGTTGAGTTGCTGTTGTTCCCAAACTGATCCATTTTCTTATAATAAAGCTGACAGTTGACTTTGGAATATTTAGGAGCGAGGACATTTCATGACTGGTTTTGTTGCACAGGTGGCATCCTAGGTCAGTTCCACACTGGAAATTACTGAGCTCCTGAGATTGGCCCATTCTTTCACAAATGTTAGTAGAAACAGTCTCCATGCCTAAAAACTTGATTTTATACACCTAGGTCACCTTATTCTCATCATTTGAATGGGTGGCCAAATACTTTTGTAATATAGTGTACATATTTTGAGGAGAAAAGTGAGCCTACACAACCACATTGCCCCACAGGACAGATTTACTGCAAGTAAAGGTCACCTCTTCTCACATTCTCTTTACAGTTTTTTTATCTGAATATGATATATAGCAGTTTCTCGAAACAATGCATTTGTCCAGGAAACACAGTCTGCATGCTAAGAACACACTCATTGAACCAGGGCTTCCATTTATTTCAGTTTTGCTTGGCACGATCACGGTTTCCTGCAATGTAAATTTTCTGCTACGGCGAAAGACAAACATACAGAAAACATCTTGACAGTTGGAATATTCAGTCTTTTGCTCCCACCAAATGAAGGTGTAATAAGTGGAGAAGTGGGCTGGTAGAGTGTTGACATCTCCCGACTTATCAAAGAGTGTCCGCTGCGTTATTGCACTGTGGTAATGAGAATTCTGACAGCGCTGCAGGAAGAGCACCAGTGGAAAGTCGAGATATCCTCACTTTTAAAGTCTTGGCTTCTGAGGAGTAATTACACATGGCAACCAAGAGTGCATTAAGCATTAAGCATTTTTAAACATTACTGTACCGAGCGATTGACTTGGCACATTTTTCATATGTGAAAACCAGAAATGTTGAGAATAATTACTTTTCAGGAGAAGACACGCTAGTGAGATCGTTTTTATGCCAGTGATATGGAACATAGTTTTATTACTAAGCTACAAATGTCTCAGTTTGTCATTGTTAGGCAACATATTGAGCTTATAGAGTAGTAGAGATACAGTACATACAATTATCACTGTTTGCAGTAGTCTTGAGAAACACCCCCATCATTTAACTCATCTGAATTCATTTTGGGAATATATTTTGGACAATGTTTAAGGAACACATTGAGTGATTGTGCTCCACTGCGCAAGCACAAGGTATGCTTTGATGAGTTGGATGTGGAAGAATTTAAGCACATTAGGCATGGGTACACAATTTAGCACATTCATAGGCACCAACCAAATTCCGGCAGTACTACAAGGTACGATTTACGGAAAATCAAACAGTGCCATATTTCAATACTTTTGTTGCGTGTGACACTGGCTCAAATACTTGGCGAGGAAATAAGCACCCAAGGAGCACTCAGAGCGGACTCAGACAAACCCCCTCACTGTTGCAATTTTAGCTGCCAACAAAGCAAGGATGCCTGATAAAAAAAACTAAACGCTCAAACGTAAAGTAAGGCTACATGAATTGAATCACGTGGATGACGACTTAAACAAGTTGAAAAACTTATTCGGGTGTTACCATTTAGTGGTCAATTGTACGGAATATGTACTGAACTGTGCAGTCTACCAATAAAAGTCTCAATCAAACAATTCAATCAATCAATACACTTTTTCAAAAAGTGCAAGCTTGATAGGCTGTGCCTTATACATGCGACTGATTAGCATGAGTGATTTTACATGGTGATTTCCACGGTGGCAGAGGGGTTAGTGCGTCTGCCTCACAATAAGGTCCTGCAGTCCTGGGTTCAATCCCAGGCTCGGGATCTTTCTGTGTGGAGTTTGCATGTCCTCCCCGTGAATGCGTGGGTTCCCTCCGGGTACTCCGGCTTCCTCCCACTTCCAAAGACATGCACCTGGGGATAGGTTGATTGGCAACACTAAATTGGCCCTAGTGTGTGAATGTGAGTGTGAATGTTGTCTGTCTATCTGTGTTGGCCCTGCGATGGTACCCTGCCTTCCGCCCGATTGTAGCTGAGATAGGCGCCAGCGCCCCCCGCAACCCCAAAAAGGGAATAAGCGGTAGAAAATGGATGGATTTCCACATCTCCAAATGTGGTAATGAAGACTACAACTGAGATGTATGTTACATTCAAACAGCTGTAGTGAAATACTTACAGCACAAACACGTTGTAGGGCACAACTCAAACTAGACAGCTTCATGTAGCTTTTTTGGACGCTGAGTTTATTCACCGATTTTTCTGCAGTTAGATTTTGTGAACAAAATTATTTGACATGAAATTATGGTGGCGATTTCATTAAATAACAATTGTTCAAAAAGCGTCTTAAAGCTTAAAAATTCAGACCCGTGTCACGTGACTGCAGACTTGACACCTCAGTGGTCGTTTCTGAATCAGGATCGACTGCTTCAGTCCTAATTTACCGACTGACGGTGGGTCTTGAGTTTTGAAGCAATTAATTTTCCTGCACTTTGTTTTTGCCCTGAACTATTATGGACTGCATTTTAATCTACTGAATTTTGAAATACATTTTTATTTAATGAAATTGTCAGCATAAATTGGTGTAAAAAAAAATGTGTACAGAAAATTCCAGCGCAGAAAATTCAGTTACATAAAATCAGTGAAAAAAATAGTTTTTTATAAAAAAGCACACACTTTAAATGCTACAAGGGGCTACTTCCCAGCTGGACAACACACTATAGGCTATACACAACTGTAGGGATATTCCACTCATTTGTTTGTAATTACAGAAAGCTACAGACCGAGGTGCAGGATTTCTCCCTTCACCGTTAGTCCTATTTTGTATATTCTGGAGAACCAGCGTCTCCCAGAGACATTTGATTTGATTTTGGTCTTTTTATTTTGTGTCAATTTTAGGAGTGCTCTGTCGTTTTAAGGACCTACTGCAAAAAAAGCTAGTCAAAGATAATCTCTATGACAGCACTTTTTAATAATCCGCTGCAGAATTGTGTCTCTCACACGTTTTTTTGAATAGCCAGAACCTTGATGACCACCACAAGAATAACTAAAGAAGTTGAACAAACGACTACTGATTGCATCTGAAGTAAACACGATACAGCAAGTTAGTTACATACTGTAAATCACTTCATGAAAAACATTGTAACTGCCAAAAACGAAAGGACTTATGAGGGGGTCTCGAGGAACGCCTCAGTTAATCAAAAATCACAAGTGTGCACCCCAGTTAAAGTGTCAATAGAAGGATCAGCCAATGTTTTTACCCTTGTCCAAGGTCTTCTATACCAGTGTTTTTCAACCTTTTCTGAGCCAAGGCACACTTTTTTCATTGAAAAAATCCAGAGGCACACCACAAGCAGAAAACAAAAAATTATTGAAACTCAGCAACCGATATTGACAGTAAAAAGTAGTTCTCGCAATTGTTGGATATTAATTCAAACCATAACCAACCATGCATCACTGTAGCTCTTGTCTCAAAGTAGGTGTACTGTCACCACCTGTCACATCACGCCGTGACTTATTTTTAATGTTTTGGTGTTTTCCTGTGTGTAGTGTTTTGTCTTGCGCTCCCATTTTGGTGGCTTTTCCTGTTTTGTTGGTATTTTCCTGTAGCAGCTACATGTCTTCTTTGAATGCTATTCCCCGCACCTGCTTTGCAATCAAGACTATTTAAGTTGTGCGGAAGCTGTCATTCTTTGTGGGGACATTGTTGATTGTCATGTACGGATGTACTTTGTGGACGCCGTCTCTGCTCCAAACGCTGTAAGTCTTTGCTGTTGTCCAGCATTCTGTTTTTGTTTAAATTGAAGCCAGTTCAGTTTTAGTTTTGTTTTGCATAACCATGCCTAAGCTTCAATGCCTTTTCTTAGGGGCACTCAACTTTTGTTTATTTTTGGTTTACGCATTAGATACCTTTTTACCTGCACACTGCCTCCCGCTGTCGTCTGCATATTGTGATCACGACAAACCATGTTTCCGACATCTAGAAAGCAATTAGCTACCAGCTGCCACCTACTGATATGGTATAGTATTACATGGTTACTCTGCCGAGCTGTAGACAGCACCGACACTAAGCAACGGCACATTATTTTCTGATTATAATTACTGGTTTGAAAAAAATATTTTTAATCTTAATAGGTGAAATTATACCAGAAGCACTCTAGTGGTTTTAGGAATTGGCTGCAAACAAGGTTTGTCAGTCCTGGGCTGGACTTTGTCCACGGGCCACCAGTTGAACAGCCTGCACTATTGCCATCTAACGTCTTGGAATCGTAACCACATGCATGCAAAGTCCATTTTATAATACTGTGTATTAAGAAAACAAGATGTAATAAATGTATTATACCAGCTAATTTTTTAAATGTTACATTCAAAACATTTTAATTAAACAATAACATTTATCAACACACACAAAAGTACCAAAAATTGGCACCCTTAAATAACAGCATTGATTCCCAGGTACTGTAGAATTTTGAAAGGTACCCATTCCTAAAGAGCACTGATCTCCATCCCATCAAACAACTTTGGGATGAACTAGAATGGAAATGGTGACCCTTTCTGGTCAAACCTCACCTGGACAACACTGCAACATCTGGTGGAAAGTCTGCGGACGGACACAACAAAATGAGCGCCAATTTGATGTTCATTTCCTGTAGGTGTAGTGGCCAGGTGTCCCGATACTTGTGTTCATGTAATGTGTCTTCAAAGACAGTTAAACCAGTCCACAGTGAATAAGGCCATGGGAGCCACTGCTTCTAGTGGTAGACCGGGATTAGGTCGTCATCCATCCACCCACTTTCACTTTCATCACCTGAAGGGAAAAACCAGAGGACGGCGCTTTAAGTGCATCTTCGCTTTCTCCCCTAAGAATATAAGCCATCCCATCACTACAAGGCTCCTGCGTGTAGTCTCTTAAAGGTTAAAAGTATTTGCCTTCAAATGTCTTTCCCCTCTTGTCTCATCCCTGCAAGTGCATTTCTGCTGTTCTAGATCATTGAGGGAAAAAGAGTTAGGGGATTAAGCACCAAAAAAAAAAAAAAAAAAATCTCAACACATACACACCTTTGTGCAAAACATATTCTCTCCGAGCGCCGCTTGCTTGTCACTGTTGTGCGATTAAGACCCTGAAGAAGTTCACAGCGAAGCTGCCCTCATGTTGTATTTACATTAATATTACATTCATATTCTTGAGCTCTCCTGCCAGCGCATTAAAACAGTAATAGGATGGGTTTTAACCGTAAATTCCATCTTGCACGTCTAATCGGACAATTTAAATGTATAAAGTAAATGCTGTATTTCAGTGGTTGTCATTTTTTTTTTTCACCAAGTACCACCTCAGAAAACACTTGGCTCTCCAAGTTGCAACAGAAAGACCAACATTAAAATACAGTATAGTAGTAGACCTACATATTCATTAAAAACATACTTTTTCACCTAGTACTAACTCAGAAATCCCTTGGCTCTCCACGTACCGCCATAGTGAGCAACATTAAAATACAGCATCATAGTAGACCTACGCATTCATTAAAAAGAAGGCAGATTTATTGAGCAAGTATATTGTAACATTACACACAGTTTAAACCACACATGTCAAACTCAAGGCCCGAGGGCCAAATGTGGCCCCGCGACTTCATTTTATTTGTGTCACGCCTGTAAGTTTATGTTTTGGTTTTGGTCAGGTTATGTTTAGTTTTTTGGACATTTAAGTTGCCCTGCGATGAGGTGGCGACTTGTCCAGGGTGTACCCCGCCTTCCGCCCGATTGTAGCTGAGATAGGCGCCAGCGCCCCCCGCGACCCCACAAGGGAATAAGCGGTAGAAAATGGATGGATGGGATGGACATTTAAGTTCTGTCTTGGCACTTCCTGGTTTGTTTTCGTCTCCATGCCAACTCATTAGTTTTCACCTGTCATGTCACGTCCCTGTCCTCAGCCTCACACCTGTTTTCACAAATTATCATAGCTACTTAAGTCACTCTTTTTCCTGTCTTCATTCTGGGATCTTCACACTCGCACGCACCCTACCCATGCTGCACCTCCTTCACGACCTCGATAATCCACTTCATGCCTTGCTGTTCGTTTTGTTGTTTATGCCATAGATAGTATCTTTTGTTTATTTGTATATAGTCATGCCATTGTGCTGTTTGGTTTTAAGTTTAGTATAGATTATTATCCGCCACAGAGCGCGACCTTGGTTTGCCTTTTTGTAGTTTGTTTGTTTATTTAATAAATATCATGTACTCATGTCCACGCCTCACTCGTGCTGATTCTCATCTGCGTCGCAGAAACAATCCGCGTCCAAGCCATGTTGTGACAATTTGGCCCTAGAAAGCCTGAACTAATATGCATCAATAAAGTAATGTAACTTTTCTTACTAAATGTATTATTTATTTCTATTTAGGGAGAAATAAAATACATGTACTCCATGTAATCTTAAATTATGTCAATTTAAATATTGTCTAATTCAGTGTTTTTCAACCTTTTTTGAGCCGAGTCACATTTTTTGCGTTGGAAAAAATCCGGAGGCACACCATCAGCAAAAATCATTAAAAAAACGAAACTCAGTTGACAGTAAAAAGTAATTGTCGTAATTGTTGGATATGACTTGAAACCATAACCAAGCATGCATCTCTATAGTTTTTGTCTCAAAGTAGGTGTACTGTCACGACCTGTCACATCACGCAGTGACTTATTTGGAGTTTTTTGCTGTTCTTGTCTTGCACTCTATTTTGGTGTCTTTTTATGGTATTTTCCTGTCGCAGTTTCATGTCTTCCTTTGAGCGATTTTTCACGCATGTACTTTGTTTTAGCAATAAAGAATATTTCAGTTGTTTTTATCCTTCTTTGTGGGGACATTGTTGATTGTCATGTCATGTTCGGATGTACATTGTGGACGCCGTCTTTGCTCCACAGTAAGTCTTTGCTGTTGTCCAGCATTCTGTGTTTGTTTACTTTGTAGCCAGTTCAATTTTAGTTTTGTTCTGTATAGCCTTCCCTAAGTGTCAATACCTTTTCTTAGGGGCACTCACCTTTTGTTTTTTTTTGGTTTAAGCATTAGATACCTTTTTACCTGCATTTTGCCTCCCGCTGTTTACGACATCTACAAAACAATTAGCTACCGGCTGCCACCTACTTATATATGGAAGAGTATTACACAGTTAATCTGCCAAGCTCTCGACAGCACCGACACTCAACAACAATGTATAATTTGTAGACTATAATTACTGGTTTGCAAAAATTATTTTTAACCCAAATAGATGAAACTACATCATCTCCCACGGCACACCAGACTGTATCTCACGGCACACTGGTGAGCACAGTGGTTGAAAAACACTGGTCTAATTATGCAAAAAATCTTATCAAACATTCAAACCAATTTCAATTAGAAATTAATAATAATAATAATGATTTTAAAGCAAGTTATCCATCAAATTGTGCAATTTAAAAGTAGCAATAGAATGGTGAAATTATGAAATTTACAGCATTTTTTTCTGAATGAAAAAAAAAAACTACTTTTTTTTACTGTAATAAACTGTGGTGTTGTTTTGGCATGAACAGTAATACACGGAAAAAATCAACAGGTGTTGATTGCGGTAAAAAAAAAAAAAAAAACGAGCAACCCGGCAGCTTAAATACCAAAATTTTACTGTAAATTTGCATTTTTTTAAATTTACAGTCAAAAAACAAATGTAATTTTTACAGTAAAATTCTGGCAACTGAGCCGCATTTTTTTTTTTTACCAGAAAACAGCATTACTTTTTTTTTTCATTTAGAGTAATATACACTACATTTTGAGGTGAATTTATTGCAACTATTTTTTCGACATTTTAGTTTTTAAAATGTTTTTATGAAATGCATTAAAAAAATGTGTGTTAAAAGCGGCCCTCTGGGGCCAAACATAACTGCGATGTGTAAAAACGACTTTGACACCTCTGGTTTAAACAGTACAACTTTGTTTTAATATAGATAAATAAAACTGTTAAATTGGAATTTTGAATAAGGTGATTCTTTGGCTTACTACTACATAGAGCACACGTACAAAAAGTACCCGTACCACAGTTTGAGGATCGGTGCTGTATTTGATTGGAGGTTATGTAGGGGTCAGATATGTGTTTCAAACAGTTGTGAATTGTCAAAACAATTTAAGAATGTGTCGCTTCGCATGTACAGCATTGTGTGAAATATTAGTCTCTTACTCTTTTACTCCATTTGAACATTAGTCAATCATTTACTTTTGTTGGACAAAAACACCAAATGGTGGCGCTTTTATCAAAACCCAAAGTTTAAACACATAAATCGGATTGACTTGAATTTGTTTACACTGCTTAAAGGAACTGTTTGCAACCTGCTTAAAGTTCCCTGGTGATCTAGTGGTTAGGATTCGGTGCTCTCACCGCTGCGGCCCGGGTTCGATTGCCGGTCAGGGAACTCTCCTTTTTTACCTTGAATTGATAACGTGGGCCCCGACTTAAATAAGTTGAAAAACTTATTTGGGTGTTACCATTTAGTGGTCAATTGTGCGGAATATGTACTGAACTGTGTAATCTACTAATAAAAGTTTCAATTAATCAATCAATCAATCCATGTTTGTAAACCAAAAACATAACAAAAACACACGAGCTGGTTATGTTATATATGTATAGTGATTCAACACAACATGTTCACATATTTTTTTATACAAAGTTACTATATTGTAACAGATTAGGGACTTAGTTGGTTAAATTTATTTTGAAGTTGAGGCTTTTATTTTGGCACATCCTGTTTTTCAGAAACTGTCCGCCACATCCTGTAGGTAGCCATTTTGTTGAGAGAGAGAGGCGATGTGGCATGTCGGCCCAATCTTTCACCATCTTCATTCTGCGCTTTTCGTGTGGCATTGCCATTTTACCTTTTCTTCAATAAATATTCCTACCAGTACATCAGTATAACAGTATAGTTACTAATTAGAGTAAATGAAAATTGTTTTGGCTAAAGCAGGTGTCCCCAAGCTTTTTTACCCGGGGGCCACATTGGGTTAAAAGAATTTGGCTGGGGGCCGGGCTGTGTATACATGTGCGTGTATATATATATATATATATATATATATATATATATATATATATATATATATATATATATATATATATATATATATACTGTATATATATATATATATATATATATATATATATATATATATATATATGTATATATAGTATATACATATTTTAATGTACATGTGTACATATATGTGTATATGTATGTATTAAGAAATATATATATATATATATATAAATAAATAAATATATATATATATATATATATATATATATATATAATTCTTGCACACTAATTGACTGAAAGAGCGCGCACTTTCCGCTACTGATGTCACGTTGTCGTTGGGAAAATGCATTTTTAGACAATATGATTTGCCTGAGCGGCTAGGAGACACCGAGAGTAACAAATGGTAGAAAATGGATTAGAAAGGACAGAATTTTTTAAATATTAATTTTTTAAAAATAATTAAAATAATTTTAACTTTTTTACTTCCTGCGGGCTGGGTTTTGGACGCTGGCGGGCTGTAGTTTGGAGACCCCTGGGCTAAAGGAATTTGTTTTGTGTTCACTTACAGCGTGTGCACGTACACAAAAGCAGTCGCAGAGAAACGACTAACAATTTGCTGTCACGCTGTTATTCTGATAGTACAGTGATTCTCAAACTTTCTGTCGTGTTTCGCAGGCTCCATCTAGTGAAAGAATCACTTCAACAGCGTTTTAGTTTCCTATACTAAAACGCAGTGTTACTGTTAAAACTGAGGGTAATGTTACAGCGGCTAAAATATTAACATGTTTGTCAAATAAAATCTCTGCGTAGTTTTTAATGAATACTTAGGCCTACTACGATCTTGCATTTTAATAGTTGGTCATAATGGTGGTACTTGGAGAGCTATGTGTTTTCTGAGACCCACATGTAAAAGAATACATTGTGTATTTCGTTGTTTATTATACACACTGTGCAATTTTATGCATATTTTATCAGTTTTGTACACATTTTGTCATTTGATATTTCACACTACAAACAGTTAAACTAGCTAATGTGTAAATATGATTGGGTTATGGTTTCATGATTAAATAAGCACAATAAATCATATATTTGATTGTTAGTAGTGTGAAACGTATATGTTAAATGACAACATTTAAGAAAAATATTTAGTGTCGTTCAGGGTATTAATTGTATTCATGTGAGACAACTTCAATTACATTTCTGCATTACTTAGATTCATTGCATCTACAGAACACTGATCTAAGGCTGGAAACAATGATCACATCACTTTGGAAAGTTTGCACCCTCTCGGTAGCCTCAAAAAAGTTGCAAACACCTCCTTTATTGCATTCTTCTGGACCCCCGTTGTATCCTGTGGGTTTTTAGACCAATCACTACGGTCATTTTGTTGGACAAGGGACAAGAATATTTGAGTAAAATTGGTTAAGAAACACCGCCGCCATCAACAAAAACGTCTTTGTGAGGGCACGGGTGAGACTTAAAGCAACTAATCGTTTGTAAGATTTTGACTATATCACTAATGAAATTTGCTGGCATGTTTTACAAAGCATTTTGAACACACAACATAGGGGATGTTATACATTAATTTCACATGGATGCATGACGTCAAATAGTGGTGGTCCGCTACAACTTTTTTTTTACTTCCGATATGATACCGATATTTGTGTCTTGAGTATTGGTTGCTATTGATATTAATCCGGGCTTCACGGTGGCAGAGGGGTTAGTGCGTCTGCCTCACAATACGAAGTTCCTGCAGTCCTGGGTTCAAATCCAGGCTCGGGATCTTTCTGTGTGGAGTTTGCATGTTCTCCTCGTGAATGCGTGGGTTCCCTCCGGGTACTCCGGCTTCCTCCCACTTCCAAAGACATGCACCTGGGGATAGGTTGATTGGCAACACTAAATTGGCCCTAGTGTGGGAATGTGAGTGTGACTGTTGTATGTCTATCTGTGTTGGCCCTGCGATGAGGTGGCGACTTGTCCAGGGTGTACCCCGCCTTCCGCCCGATTGTAGCTGAGATAGGCGCCAGCGCCCCCCCGCGGCCCCAAAAAAGGGAATAAGCGGTAGAAAATGGATGGATGGATGGATGATATTAATCCTATTCATTATCACCATTAATCATACATACTTTTGACTATGTTGTAGAGTGGCATGTTAGAAAAAGGTTGTTCAAGTAACATTACTCAAACAGAGAACAATAGTAGGTATTAGAAACACTAACCATGAATTGATTAACGTGGACCCCGACTTGAATAAGTTGAAAAATGTATTCGGGTATTACCATTTAGTGGTCAATTGTACAAAATAAGTACTGTACTGTGCAATCTACTAATAAAAGTCTCAATCAGTCAATCAAAAACATATTTATTTCTGGAATATAACAAATGCCGTTCTTAAATTGAAGTGGAGTGGTATTTTTTTTATTTTATTATTATTTAGTAGCCTCATAAAAGTTGCAAACATCCCCTTTATTGCATTCTTCTAGACCCTCGTTGTATCCTGTGGGTTTTTAGACCAATCACTACGGTCATTTTGTTGGACAAGGGACAAGAATATTTGAGTAAAATTGGTTAAAAAATACGGCCGCCATCAACAAAAATTTCTTTGTGAGGGCACGGGTGAGACTTAAAGCAACTAATCGTTTGTAAGATTTTTACTATATCACTAATGAAACTGAGGATATCCGTAGTATACTGTATCTGCTGGCATGTTTTACAAAGCATTTTGTAAAACAACTTTTTTTTTACTTCCGATATGATACCGATATCGGGGTCTTGAGTATTGGCTGTAATTGATATTAACCCTATTTATTATCACCATTAATCATACATACTTTTGACTATGTTGTAGATTGGCATGTTAGAAAAAGGTTGTTCAAATAACATTACTCAAACAGAGAACAATGGTAGGTATTAGAAACACTAACCATGAATTGATTAACGTGGACCCCGACTTGAATAAATTGAAAAATGTATTCGGGTATTACCATTTAGTGGTCAATTGTACAAAATATGTACTATACTGTGCAATCTACTAATAAAAGTCTCAATCAATCAATCAAAAATGCATTTATTTCTGGAATATATCTATGTCAGTTTTAAAATTGAAGTGGAGTGGTATTTTTTTATTCTTATTTAGTGGATTATTTGGCCACAACGAGCGGCCAAATAATCCATTTAATTGAGACGGCGACGCGGTAAATTGACTGATGCGGACACGTTTGTTACTGGATGATTTCTTGCCTTGGAGGCTTTGTATCTGTAACTATTATTATTTGATCCTTGTTTATATGACAAATGTGTTTTGGACTGCAATGTTGTTCAATTAAGGTCAGTTTTTACGTATGTCTAGCATGTATGCTACTGTGCGCTTAGCTGTTGTGTAGCTGATAGATCCTAGTAATTTACAGCCTAACTATTCATCCATCCATTTTCTATCGATTGTCTCCCTCAGAGTCAGAGGCCAAAATATTTATGTTTTTGTAAATGACTTGAAAAATACATGAAAAGACCAACTGTGTGTGATTGTTGATGAATATTTAGATGTTAATTGGCTGTCCAACTTTGCACAAGTAAATGCGCTGCAGGACTGCTTGTATCTGAGACGTATGTGGGAAAGTTTAGACGCAAGCCAATATACAGTAATCCGATACTCGTTATGCTGATATCTGCTATAAATATCGGACTGGGACGCCATTAGTGCTGATGATATAAACAACCTAAACTGAGAAATATTATGCTTTTTATCATTGTCTGCGTCTAGATTTCCACAGAAAGCAACCTAAGTGCATGTACGCGCACTACAACACTCTTTCCTGTGTGAATATTGTCAATGTATTCTCAGAGCATTGAATCAGTGGAAACTGGAGTGTGCAGGTTGTTCTAGAAGACATTCCACTTCATGTTAGTTCTAAGTCTGGCATGGAACGTGGACCTGGACTTAAACAAGTTGAAAAACTTATTCGGGTGTTACCATTTAGTGGTCAATTGTACGGAATATGTACTGTACTGTGCAATCTACTAATAAAAGTTTCAATCAATCAATCAAAAACTGACGGTGCCAGCATGAATCAGAGGTGAAGCGTCTTCCTATTTCCAGAGATGTCCAAACTTTCATCCACTGAGGACTGCATAGAGAACAATGTTCATATTTGTCAGTTTGAAACAAATATTATTTACAGAAAACACATGAATATTTTAACTTTGTCGTGTTACGTTACAACTGTTTGCCCTTTTATTCCATGTTTTAGATGTTTATAATTAGTATATATAGTAATATTTTTAGAATGGGCTGCGGCCCGCACTTCGGACACCCCTGTCCTAGACAAGCTGAACAGTCTAGTTGTGATAAATTAATGTCTGTTGTGATCCGGCTTCCGGATCACACATCTCTAGCATGTTTGTCTTTTTTGTATTGTCCTACTATGTTTTGATCATGTTTTGGACTCTACCGATCCCGTTTGTTAGCGCACTTCCTTATTCATCACCATGACAACTTATTTGCTCCTCCTGCATGGCTCATTCACACACCGGTTTGTAATTATGTTTTCTGTATTTAAGCCCCTCTGCTACCTAAGTTCGCTCTCGCCAGTTTGTTTGCACCTGCAACCGTTACGTGAGTAGCCTCTGTTTATTTTTCTGCTTGCTAAATGTAGCTTGCCTCCGCGCGCTTGGCTCGCGCTTTATGGACTTCGAACTCTGTCTTCTGTGTATATTAGCATTTAGTTTTCTGTGCTCAGACACGCCTTTGATTTGCTCTTTTGTACCAGTGTTCTTTTGTAACTTCACATTAAAAGGCTGTTCATACCTTCATTCCTGCCTGCTGTGATCCTGCGCATCGAGAGGCGACACTCCCCGCGCATCCACGATGCCGCGCAAACGTAACAGAAACTGGCGAGCAGAAACGCGTCACCTCGCGCTGGATCCTCCAGGACACCGTTCCCAACAAGCAGCATACCCGACCAAGTACTCCTCCTCTCCAACCCAGGACTCTTCTCTACGGGTTGGTACTTTGTTCACTTCTCCCGTTCCCAGTCACCATGTTGTTATTCCCATTAGCATCCCACCATCTTCCGCCTTCCCTGTCACTCACAGTGACGTCACTCCGTTCACGCCCCCCTATGACGTCACCGTTAACACCTTAGTGGATTCCTCTGCACATTTTTTTGACCTTAGTGACGAGGAGTTTTTTGAAGATGAACTTTCTCCCATTCCACCCAAGGACCTAATTTTATATAAGAAAATTTTCAAGGATAATTGTAGCACATCCAAGCCCAGTCACACCCCCAACAATGACTTTAATAATATAATTAATTATTACCAGGACATTTTCCGCCACTACTATGACTCTAGTCAGTCTTCACCCCCCATACCTGCTTCCCCCCCTCTCAAGTCTCGTTCTCCGCCTGAATCCGTTCCTTTTTCCACCTCATTTAGTGAGGATTTTGAACATTTTAGAGGGGAGGAGACTGCCCTCCTCCAAACCTCCCACCGCCCGCCCTTACGGTCAGCCTCTGTCCAACTGGGCCCCATCTGGAATCCGGGTCTTGAGGGGAGGGCCAGTATTACTACTAAGCCTCCTAGACCTCCACCACCGGTGTTTACCCCTGTTAAACCTGTTAAGCCAGTACGGCCTCCTAGACCTCCTCCACCGGTGTTTACCCCTGTTAAGCCACTACGGCCTCCTAGACCTCCTCCACCGGTGTTCTCCCCGGTCAAGTCACGCCCTCTTAGACCTCCTCCACCTGTGTTCCGTCCGTGCCCTAGTTCTAGTTTTAGTCACAATCTCTCTCAGAGTTCGAGTCCCAGCCTTCTTCGTAGCCCATGCTCTAGTCCTACTCGTAGACCGACTTGTAGACTGAGTCGTAGTCCAAGTCCTGGTCCGAGTTTCCGTTCTGATTCTAGTTGTAGTCCTAGTCTTTCTCGTAGTCGTCGTAGTCCTAGTTCCACTCGTAGACTGATCCGTAGTCCGAGTCCTGTTTCGAGTCCGGTCCCGAGTCTTGTTTCTTGCCTTTGTAATATTAGTACTGATTCCCCTCGTGGTCTTAGTCCGAACCCTAGTCCTTACCCAAGTTCTTGTCCGAGCCCCAGTGTTACTGTAAGTCCTAGTCTTTGTCCTAGTCCTTGCCCGAGCACCAGTTTGATTGTTAGTCCCAGTCCTTGCCCAAGCCCTAGTTTGACAGTTTGTCCTAGTTCTTGCCCAAGCCCTGGTATGACTGTAAGTCCTGGTCGTTGCCCAAGCCCTTCTCAAAGCACTAGTGTGATTGTAAGTCCTGGTCCTCTCTCAAGTCCTTGCCCGAGTCCTAGTGTTCGTCTTATCACTCATCATAGTCCTAGTCCTGCTCACAACCAGTCCCCTAGTTCTCCTCGGCAGGCCCCTGTGCCTGCTCCTCGGCTGAAGCCGACTCCTGCTCCTCGGCTGAAGCCGACTCCTGCTCCTCGGCTGAAGCCGACTCCTGCTCCACTGCCGGCCTCTGCACCTGATCCGCTGCCGGCCTCTGCACCTGATCCGCTGCCGGCCTCTGCACCTGATCCGCTGCCGGCCTCTGCACCTGACCCGCTGCCGGCCTCTGCACCTGACCCGCTGCCGGCCTCTGCACCTGACCCGCTGCCGGCCTCTGCACCTGACCCGCTGCCGGCCTCTGCACCTGACCCGCTGCCGGCCTCTGCACCTGACCCGCTGCCGGCCTCTGCACCTGATCCGCTGCCGGCCTCCGCACCTGCTTCCCTGCCGGCATCCGCACCTGCTTCCCTGCCGGCATCCGCACCTGCTTCCCTGCCGGCATCCGCACCTGCTTCCCTGCCGGCATCCGCACCTGCTTCCCTGCCGGCATCCGCACCTGCTTCCCTGCCGGCCTCTGCACCTGATCCGCTGCCGGCCTCTGCACCTGATCCGCTGCCGGCCTCTGCACCTGATCCGCTGCCGGCCTCTGCACCTGACCCGCTGCCGGCCTCTGCACCTGACCCGCTGCCGGCCTCTGCACCTGACCCGCTGCCGGCCTCTGCACCTGACCCGCTGCCGGCCTCTGCACCTGACCCGCTGCCGGCCTCTGCACCTGACCCGCTGCCGGCCTCTGCACCTGACCCGCTGCCGGCCTCTGCACCTGATCCGCTGCCGGCCTCTGCACCTGCTTCCCTGCCGGCATCCGCACCTGCTTCCCTGCCGGCATCCGCACCTGCTTCCCTGCCGGCATCCGCACCTGCTTCCCTGCCGGCATCCGCACCTGCTTCCCTGCCGGCATCCACACCAGCATCGGTGCCTGCTTCGGTTGCAGCCCCCGCGCCTTCGTCTGCTGCTGCCAAACCGAGTCCTCCTCCACGTCGTGCCGACCCCGGGCGTCCGCCTCAGCAGGCGCGTCCACCTCCACTCCGGCCACGGGTGTGGCCGTACCACGGGCGTCCCCCGCAATGGGCGCGTCCACCTCCACGTCGACCACGGCTGTGGTCCTACCCCGTGTGTCCTCCCCATAGGACATGCCCGGGTCTTCGTCAGCAACTAAAGTGGCCTCTGCGGGTTTGCCCGCCTGGACTGTTGTGGCAGCGACGTTCCATCCGCCGCCGCCACCTAGCGTGTCCTCGGTGGATCCGGGGACACAGGACTTATCGACCCTCCACCCTCCCTTCATTTTTCAGACTGTCTCATTGTGGGAGGGGGTTCTCTTTATTGCTGTTTTTTTGGGGGGCATCTGGGATCTGCCCTTTAAGGGGGGGGTAATGTTGTGATCCGGCTTCCGGATCACACATCTCTAGCATGTTTGTCTTTTTTGTATTGTCCTACTATGTTTTGATCATGTTTTGGACTCTACCGATCCCGTTTGTTAGCGCACTTCCTTATTTACATTCATCACCATGACAACTTATTTGCTCCTCCTGCATGGCTCATTCACACACCGGTTTGTAATTATGTTTTCTGTATTTAAGCCCCTCTGCTACCTAAGTTCGCTCTCGCCAGTTTGTTTGCACCTGCAACCGTTACGTGAGTAGTCTCTGTTTATTTTTCTGCTTGCTAAATGTAGCTTGCCTCCGCGCGCTTGGCTCGCGCTTTATGGACTTCAAACTCTGTCTTCTGTGTATATTAGCATTTAGTTTTCTGTGCTCAGACACGCCTTTGATTTGCTCTTTTGTACCAGTGTTCTTTTGTAACTTCACATTAAAAGGCTGTTCATACCTTCATTCCTGCCTGCTGTGATCCTGCGCATCGAGAGGCGACACTCCCCGCGCATCCACAATGCCGCGCAAACGTAACAATGTCCTTCACAATGTGATTTTAGCTGGCTGTTTATCCACTTTGTGCAGGCGCCATAATTAAAAACGGTCAGAGAGTTTGCAAGAAAAATAAGTATAGGGAGCTGCCAATGGCCTCCCTTACCCACTTTGACACTGCAGAACTGACAATGCCTAATGACTTAAAATTGGCCCAAGAAGTGGCTTAACTGTTGATTGTGTTCATTTTCACTAAAGTCATGTTTAAATCTGACTTTGATACTGATAAACCAAAATGTCTTCATTTGTTTCTTTCAAACCGACTGATGCATCAAAATGAATGAAACCGCCTCCCACACAAAGAGGGACATAATGTCACTGTCATAGACTTATGTTCAATTATTGCAAGTTTATTCCAGCTCAGATTTCCAGTGTTACGCACTCCTCCTGAGAAAAGGCAAATGATCTTCCTGTTGATCGTGTTCATCTCCAACCTGACTCTGGCCAGGCCCTTGTAGTTCGCTGAGCTCCTCACATGGATCTGGGCTCAAGGGCATTGCAAACTCCTTCAAGATAATAAAATATAATGAACCAATCAGGATCGCCGGGAGGGATTTCATAGATGTGACGTAGCGCCGAAGTGACTGTTTGATTCAAACAATGGCGGGATGCAGCGAGGAGTCGTGTGCTGATATTGATTCTGCTATTGCAACTGTTTTTTTTAACCTATCGAATATTAATTATTTAAGAGATGAACAGAGAATTTTTCGCTCTGTTATCCAATATGGCGGCTCTTCTGTTTTGGATTTCCCAGCGTCGCTCTCATCAGCGTCACGGATTGATTTCCATGTGAGATAATGGACAAGTAGTTTATCCAATCACATGCAATATTTTTTTTACAAGAGCCCGTCTTCTGAATTACATCTGCAATTGAGAAGTCCCAGATTCTTGTGTGGAGCTCAGCGAACTACAAGGATCTGGCGAGTCAGGTTAGTTCATCTCAGCATCCACGAGCACTTTGGAGGAAGTCCTCCTCCTCATTAGAATACATTCCCAATGAGGATGGACAGTTTTTGTGCTATGACTAGTAATCCCCAGACAGCTTTCAGCTTAAACTGCATTCTGCTCCAACAAGCGGGGATGGTGTTTCATGTGCAAGGTATCGGTCCTCTGGTCCAGGTACTCCCCAGCTTGAGGCGAGAGCTGCAAGGTGTCGGCTGTCTGATTCCTCTTCCAGGTGAGCTGCAGCGGCGTGGCCTTCAGCGGCTCTAGATTGGGCATCTCCCTTCTGTCACTGGGCTGGATCTCCAGAGCAGGGGTGTCCTTGCAGCAGACATACTGCTGCCAGATTTTGCGGAAGGCTGTGCGGAACTTCTTGATGCGGAAGGCGTAAACGATGGGGTTGACGGCAGAGTTGCCGTGGGTGAGCAGGATGGCGATGTATAAGAGGATGATGGGCTTCTGGCACCTGGGGCAGAAGAGTGTGATGCAGTTGATGATGTGCAGGGGGAGCCAGCTGATGGCAAAGAGAAAAAGGACCAGAGCTAAAGATTTAGCAAGATTGAGCTCCTTGTTGTAGTACTTGTTGGGGTCAGTGTGGCTGCAAGTGAACTTTTTGCTATTGAGCTGCTTGTGGATCATGTAGAAGATCTCGACGTAGATGACCAGCATGAGCAAGAGCGGCGGCAGCACCCAGCCGAAAAAGTTGAAATAGACCATGTACTCCATGCTGATGACGTTCTCGAACTGGCAGGTGATGACCAGGTCGGGGCTGATGGAGCCGTTCTGTTGAAGACGCCCCAGGTTGTTCCAGCCCAACATGGGGGTGAGACCCACGATGAAAGCCACTGTCCAGCACGCCACCACCGCCATCCCCGCTCGACGAGGCGTCACCAAACTCTTGTACCTGCAGGAGCCAACAGAGAGGACGGATGCTGTCAACCGATTGGACAATACATATATGACATTTAAAGAGGAAACCCCAGAAGACCCTTGTTAGAGTGTACACAGCTGTAGAGTCACCGAAACGAAGCACACTACTTTGGCCCTGCACTGAGCATCATGGACACTGGTGCGGATTTCTCTATTTCAGGATTGCGTGATATGGATAGAATATTAATTATTTGATTTTGGTTGATGATAGGCAGCACGGTGAAACAGGGGTTAGTGCATGTGCCTCACAGTACGAAGGTCCTCGGTTGTCCTGGGTTCAATCCCGGGCTAAGGATCTTTCTGTGTGGAGTTTGCGTGTTCTCCCCGTGACTGCGTGGGTTCCCTCCGGGTGGTCCGGTTTCCTCCCACCGCCAAAAACATGCACCTGGGGATAAATTGATTGGCAACACTAAATTGGCCCTAGTGTGTGAATGTGAGTGTGAATGTTGTCTGTCTATCTATGTTGGCCCTGTGATGAGGTGAAAACCTGTCCAGGATGTACCCCGCCTTCCGCCCGAATGCAGCTGAGATAGGCAACAGCGACCCCCTGCGACCCTGAATGGGACAAGCGGTAGGAAATGGATGGATGGATGGTTGATGATAGAGCTTACTGTGATGATCCATTGACCAGATCACATTTGTTTAGTTTTCGATTCCCTCAGTTCCTGTTTCAGCACTCTTGGGTTTGGGTTTTTTGGTCGTCATGGGTGCTGATTATTTTCACCTGCCTCTGATTAGTGTTCGGGACACTCACCTGCTCCTGGGCAATAATCAGAGAGCTACTTATTCCTGCCTTTCGCACACAATTCAGTTTGGCTGTGTTGTTTGCTTCCATGCTACATGTTATGCTGTTACCTTTTCGATTCTAATGCTTGTTTTCCTTTTGCTAAGCTTTAGCCTTGCTCCCCGTGCATTCTGCACGCGTTGCTTTTGTTTGCATTCTGCCTGATTTTGTGGACAACAAATCATTATCTCTGCACATTGCCTCCGGAGTTAATACTGCATCCTTGTGAGAACAATCCACGCATCACGATGCGACAACAGCATGACACTTTCAGTACTATCATTATATGACACATTATAGCTGTGTTCTGAAATTTTGACGGCGACAAGCAACAAACAAAATGCGTTTTAAACGCAATGTAGCATTCTTGCTAGCGGCTAATGTCCCCGCACTGTGCAAAGCCACTTCTAAGTCACTAATACCTCGCCTCAATGGCAGAAAAACAAACAAACATTTGTTATAAATATCATCACTGGATGACTAGGATTAGCTAATCATGTGACACTACAGACGGTCGGAGGGTACAATAAGTCATGCTAACCGCTAAAATATACAAACCAGGGGTAGTGGATTGATACAAATATCATCAGTAGCGATACCAAGTAAAGTAACTGTATATGGTGGAACTACTGCATGTTGATAGCGGTGTTCTGCAAACTTAACGGCAACAAGCAACAAACAAATGCGTTCTTAACGCAATGTAGCATCCTTGCTAGCGGCTATTGTCCCTGTACGGTGCAAAGCCACTTCTAAGTCACTAATCCCTCGCCTCAATGGCAGAAAAAAAATAAAAATAAAAAAACATTACTTCCAGGTATCATCACTGGAGTACTAGGAATATCTAATCACACCACACTACATACTGTGGGAGGGTACAATAAGTCATGCTTTTGATTGATTGATTGAAACTTTTATTAGTAAATTGCACAGTTAAGTACATATTCCGTACAATTGACCACTAAATGGTAACACCCGAATATGTTTTTCAACTTGTTTAAGTCAGGGTCCACGTTAATCAATTCATGGTACAAATATATACTATCAGCATAACACAGTCATCACACAAGTTAATCATCATAGTATATACATTGAATTATTTACATTATTTACAATCCAGGGGGTGGGATGAGGAGCTTTGGTTGATATCAGTACTTCAGTCATCAACAATTGCATCAACAGAGAAATGGACATTGAAACAGTGTAGGTCTTACATAGTAGGATATGTACAGCCAGCAGAGAACATAGTGAGTTCAGATAGCATAAGAACAAGTAAATACATTTGAAATACATCTGATTATTTACATTAGGTTATTTACAATCCGGGGAGATGGAATGTGAATGGAGGAGGGTGTTAGTAAAGGGTTGAAGTTGCCTGGAGGTGTTGTTTTAGAGCAGTTTTGAAGGAGAATAGAAATGCACTTACTTTTACACCTGTTGGAAGTGCATTCCACATTGATGTGGCATAGAAAAAGAATGAGTTAAGACCTTTGTTAGATCGGAATCTGGGTTTAACGTGGTTTGTGGAGCTCCCCCTGGTGTTGTGGTTATGGCGGTCATTTACGTTAAGGAAGTAATTTGACATGTACTTCGGTATCAGGGAGGTGTAGCGGATTTTATAGACTAGGCTTAGAGCAAGTTGTTTTACTCTGTCCTTCACCATGAGCGAGCCCACTTTGGAAGAGTGGGTTGGAGTGAGGTGTGATCTGGGGTGGAGGTCTAAAAGTAACCGGCTTGTTCTGGGATGTTTGGAGTCCTGATTTGAGGGTTTTGGAGGTGCTGGGGTACCAGGAGGTGCAAGCGTAATCGAAAAAGGGTTGAATAAGAGTTCCCGTTAGAATCTTCAAGGTGCTTTTGTTGACCAGAGAGGAGATTCTGTAGAGCAATCTGGTTTTTTGGTTGACATTTTTGATTATCTTGGTTGCCATTTTATCACAGGAAAGATTGGCCTCTAGTATGGAACCTAGGTAGGTGATCTCATCTTTCCTGGTGATAACAATGTCACCCACTTTTATAGTAAAGTCAGTGACTTTTTTAAGGTCGATATGGGACCCAAATAGGATGGATTCCGTTTTACCTAAGTGTATGGATAGCTTGTTGTCAGCGAGCCAGGTGCAAATATTAAGGAGTTCAGCACTCAGGATTTGTTCCACTTGTGACTTGTCCTTGCCGGATACCAGCAGGGCTGAGTCATCCGCAAACAGGAACAATTCACAGTGGCATGCTGATGGCATGTCATTTACGTATATTAGGAACAGTAAAGGTCCTAGTCTACTGCTTTGGGGGACTCCACAGCTTACTGAGAGGGGAGGGGACATGGTGCCGTTCACCTCTACCACCTGTTTCCTCCCCTCCAAGTAAGATTGCATCCAGCTCGATGAGGTTTTATCGAATTTGATTGCTCTGAGCTTATCCAACAGTATAGTGTGGTTAACGGTGTCAAAGGCCTTCTGAATGTCCAGCATGACCATGCCGCAGTATTTGCCCGCGTCCACCTCATGTTTGATGTGTTCGGTCAGATAGACAAGGCATGTGTCAGTGGAGTGGTTAGTTCTGAAGCCGGATTGGAATGTGTACATTAGTTTATTAGTAGCAAGGTATCTATTGACCTGTTCATAAACTACTTTTTCCATTACTTTCGAAATGGAACTGAGAGTAGAAACAGGTCGGTAGTTACCAGGTTCTAATTTGCTTCCTTTTTTATAAAAGGGGGTTACTCTTGCTATCTTGAAATCCTTGGGTACTTGGCCTTGTTTGATTGAGAGGTTTATTATATGAGTGATTATTGGGGCAATGGTTGTGGCAGAGTCCATGAGGAATCTGGAGGGGATATTGTCAAGGCCCGTGGCCTTTTTTGGGTGGAGCGCGCTCAATTTATTAAGCACCTTGTCAGCTGAGACCATTTCTAATTTGAAATTGTTGTTGATTACTCCTAGCTTTCTGTAATAGGCTTTAACGATTTCTACACCAAAGCGACCAAAATGATAGGACGGCTTGTTGACGAGAGTTGTGGCTATGCTGGTGAAAAAGGTGTTAAGTCTGCTTGCTACCTCCATTTTGTCTGTAATGAGGGAGTCACCTTCCTTGATGTTGATGTTGGTGAGTCTGGCTTTAAGTTTCTGGCTGCATCCAGGAAGCTGGTTGTTGAGAATTTTCCAGAGCTCACGTGGCTTATTTGTGTTTTCCTCTATTTTGTAGTTGATATAATTTTCTTTTAAGGATTTAGTCAGGTTGTTTGTCTTATTTCTTAATTTATTGCATTGCATTTTGAGTGTTGAAAGGAGTGATTGGAGATTATTATTGGGTTGTTTATCTACTTCGGTTTTATACTTTTGGTATTCGTAGTATTTTCTGTATCTGTCTTTTATGGAGGCTAATAGGTCTGGATCTATCCTTGGTTCAGAGCGGGCTTTGATTCTGACTGTTCTCACAGGAGTCATATCATTTAGTATCGCTAGAAACGCTGTTTTGGAGCGATCCCAAGTATCTTCAATTAGGTTGCTCCTGAGCACAGTCCGATGTCCAGTCCCACTCACCCAATTTAAGGTTGAAATTATCACTGGAGTATGTCTTAAGGGATCTAGATTGAGCTGTTATGTGGCCATTGGCTTTGGGTTTGGTTATTTTGCGCGTGCAGTAGGTTATATAGTGGTCGCTAAGACCACAGATCATGACCCCACTATTTTTTATGTTATGCCAGTCTGATGTGGGCATGAGATCTATGATTGATTGGGTGGAATCACACACCCGTGTGGGGAGTGTTATTAGCTGGGAGAGAGCGTGCAGATTACAGAACTTGCTGGAAGATTTGAAGACAGGCGCATCACCGCGTTGAATATCTGTGTTCAGATCTCCAGTTATAATCTTCTCCACGTTGTCTACACCAGCTAAGCACTCTTCAAGAGCACCATAGAAATCACTCTGATTAGGGGGTCTGTATACAGTACATACCAGTACCGGCTTAGTGTTTGTGAATTTGATTTCTGCTCACACAGATTCAAGGGCATTGTGGTTAAGATCAGAGCGAGTTATGTATTTAATATCCTGTTGAATATATATACAAACACCACCACCATGTTTATTCCTGTCCTTTCTGATGACCGAGAAGTTTCCTATCTGTATCTCTGAGTCAGAAACACTTCCATCTAATATAGTTTCAGAGAAACACAGGATTTTTACCTTATTGTTGTGGAATATTTGTCTGATTTGGTCGAGTTTATTTCCAGAGAGGCTGTTCACATTAAGATGGATGATGTGTAGCCCACCGGGACCAAAAAGAACATCAGAGTTCGTTGGGGAGAGGTACTGTCCAGAAGAGGGAGGGATGGTTGTTATTGAAGTTTGTGTGGCAAGACTTGGGGATGGGGGAGACGCTCATTGTTCATCGTCCAGGAGATGGGGGAGGGGTGGAGTTGAAGAGGGGAGGCCAGGTAGGAGTGGTGGGAGTTGACGTGTTATTCGCGGGTATTGGTGAGGTTGAGAACAATGACCAGGGATTTCCGAAGAGTCCCCTGAAACCTGTGTAGGCCGTGGGGGGTTCAGGTGACGCGGTGATGACCCTCAGGGTTTCCAGAGAGGTTAGTAGGAACTCCGCATTGCCGACTTTAATTAATGCTCAAGTGCTCTGCACGTTCACCTGCTGTTGAGCACTAATCAGAGGCAGGCGAAACCAATCAGTACCCATGAAACCAAAACAAACACCCAAAGTGCACAAAACAGGAACCAAGGGAGTCCAAAACCAACAGAACACAACTAAACAAAACATGATCCGGATCACGGATCATGACAAAACACCAAGTTTAATTCTGTTTACATTATTTGTTTTTATCCCTAAAGGGAATATCCATTGTCACTCTGCTGTGTATATTGTGTTGCATGCATTACTGTGCCCCACACAAAGACTACAACTACACACACATACAGGCAAGGCGAGCTGTCAGTGATGAAGAATCTGTCAGCAGACTAGCATTTCTCCAACATAGTTGCTACTTATTTTAGTCTGGAACAAAAAAAAGCCCATATCCTAAGGGATTTCACTATTGTCACTCATCTCTAACAATCTAGTCCAGGGTTGTTGTTTTTTTTTTCAAGTGTGGCGCATTGAACCTCTCTTCAGAGAACATAATATACATAAAAGACAGATCTTCTGGAGCACATTTTGTGGAGTTTTCTGCGCTCTTTTCACTCTCTCGCTATAGTGAACAAAAAAAATGTATAATCTTTGCAGGTTGGAATATGTATTTTCTTTATTTCTCTCATGCTGATGCACCTCTCCTCACACTTTGAAAACCTTTTTCCCAATCAAAGTAATTCAATCCAAATCTCATATTTAGTAAACATAACAATGGTAATGCCCATACATTGCAAAAAAAGAGCTAAGATAAAAATACTAGATTTTAGAAAACAAAATACTAAAAACTAGAAGAATTAACAAGCTGTATGGACATATCATTTTACTTGATAATACATCCTGAATTAACATTTGTACATTTAGAAGTTAGAATAACTTTTCAAATTGAAATAAGTATTTTCGTCTGAAAGCTTTTAATGTTTTGATTTTTAAACTACAATAGACAACATATTATTAGTCATGCTAAAATTTAGATTAGTCAATGACTAAAAATAGGTAAATAGCTCTTAAAGCAGGGGTGTCAAACTCATTTCAGATCGGGGGCCACATGGAGAAAAGTCTACTCCCAAATGGGCCGGACTGGTAAAATCACGGCACGAAAACTTAAAAACAAAGACAACTTCAGAATGTTTTCTTTGTTTAAAAATAAAACAAGCACATTCTGAAAATGTATCACTTATGTTTTTTTTGTTTTTTTTACACTTACATGTTGTGGTTAATAGTATTCTACCTTTATTTGTCCTTTATTTATATTTTCTGAATAAATAATGTCATAATGTTCATCAGTAAACTCATTGGTCTTAAATTTTAATCTATCAAGATAAAAAAAATACATCAAAATCAATTTACAGTGTGTTATTTATGTAGTTTGCCCAATTTCCTTAACTGGTTTACTAAAGGGTTTTTTTTTTTTTTTTTTTTTTTAAATAATGTAGATATCTACAAAGTAGAGATGCACGGTTAGGCAATTATATCATCCGCAACTGCATCACTAAAGTCGTCACTCACCCGCCACCCACCCGAACCAACATTTCATCAAAGCCACACCCGCAGGCTACCCGCCCTTTGTTATATATCTAATATTGACGATGCAAGGCATTAGTGAGGTTAAAAAGTGTAACTCCCTCCAAATAGCACAGACACAATGTCTTTCTTGAACTGATTTATTTGAAGGCTTACTTTCCCTTCAAATTCACCGTGAAAACTGTAATAAATAAAGCATGTTACAAACGTAAAAATAAAAACATGCACAGCATGAGGATCAAACATTTTACCAAGTAAAATACCAACAAATGACAAATACCTCGTTGGCCATACCCGGAAGTAGCTTCCTTACATCCGTCGACAGACCGAACGAGACACTTCAAAATAAAAGTATGCCCACATACTGTTTCAAAGAGTGCTGCTCTTTTTTCGTATGTGGGTAACAACATTTAACTATTTATAAATGGTTGATTTCTATAGGCTAGTAAGGTAAAGTGTTGTACCTGACAAGTTTGAGCTACCTTGCTTCTGCAGCCTTCATCAGAGGTGTCACGTGATGTTAGCGTGACGTTGTCTGTGACGTGATATATGGATTGTACCATCAAGAGTTGTCAGGTACAACAGTTTACCTACTAGCCTACATAAATCAAACATTTATAAATACACGTCAGTAGGCTAAATGAACCTCTTCAACATAACATTTAACTATGTATAACATACATACGCAGGGGAAAGAGGGGGCGGAGCCCCCTTAAATAAATGTCTTGCCCCCACAATTCAAAATTTGAGAAAGCAAATTTTAATAAACTCACAAAATTACTACATTACAAGTTGAGAAAATTATCTGCACTAGCCGAAAAATCCGCCGAAAAAGGGACACACACGATATAGTAGTGTCGGCTTCCCTCCCATCCCTCCCTCCGCTGTGCGTGTATTCAACATTCCACAGGATGCGCAGCAGACACACACCCGCACACACCCCTCAGCCGTCAGTAAACATCCAATCACTGTTGCAGTATGAAAGTAAAAGAAAAGGAAAAGTTGTCTACATTTATCATATACTTGTTAGGATGGGTGTATTTGTGTAGTCTTATCTGTCATAAACACGTTTATCGTCGCGGACTTCCGGTGCTACGGAGTTCCCTTTTTTTTTTTTTTTTTTTACAACTTGACGAGAGCAGTGACCACGGAGGCTCTGAGCCAGAGGCGTCACTAGACCTAATACTGTACTGGGGCACACCTGGGGCACAAATAATTCAAGTAAGTGTGCAAAGCGCGCAAGCAAAAACATTTTTAGCTCTTATTTATCATAAAAAATACATACATAGTGCTTTAAACTATGAAATCATATCAGATGATGTTGTATGGATCTTTGATTAACCACCTGAAATTAACTAATGCCTTTGACCTACTTGTGCACTTTTTTACTCCAGACTTCTAAACTGCTACTGGTAAAAGCCAAAAGGAAGAGCAATGAATCTTTTTGAAATATATATTGCAGTAATCATCTGCAAATTTAACATCTACAAAAGTAAAACAAAAAATAAAGCACCCCTACATCTCTGGGTTGTTTTATATTATTTAATTTCCATTTATGGCAATGTGGCTAATCCTATTTTAGATAAACAAAACTATAAAATATACACAAAACAATAAAGCCACAGTAGTAGAATAAATGAACAATGGTTGTGTGTCTGTTCAGGGAATCATTTTCTGAGAAGTAAACTGTAACGTCTCCTTTTCATTTTTGCAAAGTGGTCAATCACTCTGGACAGACATGGAAATATTACAGTAACTGTTATACAGTTGACCAGTGGTTCCCAACTGCTGGGTCGTGACATAAAAGTGGGTTGTGTGTCATTTTCAGTGAGTCGCAGTCAGATGTGTGCATGGAAAAAAAAAAGTTTAGGGAGAAAAAAATCAAATTGTGGCAACAAAACCAGATATTTTTAGATTTTTTTCTAGTGACTATTAGTGAGTATTTCAGCAAAAGGCAAACCGACTAACAAGTTGGAGGAGGACTCAGGACAGACATGGAAATACATATTTTTTTAAATCTAAATGGGGCAACAAAACCTGATATTTTCAGCCATCTTTCTGAAAACAAATACAGAAATGCTACAATTTTTTCTGGAAACAAAACCAGATGCTTTAGCTGTAGCCATTTTTCTGGTGACAAAACAAGATTATTTTAGTCAAAGTCACACCGATTAACAAGACAAGTCTACTGTGCTATTTTTCTGTGAAATAAACTTGAATGATTTAGAAATTTGGCTCACGACTTGATGATCTGGAAAAATGTTTTTCTTCCTGAAGATAAACCATTTGAGAAGCACTCAACTCACACATGCTTACTCCAAATCATCATTGATGCAGAACCAGCAGACAATAACCAACATTATGTTTCATGTTTATTGGAAATTCCCCCGACAGCTCTACAGCAAATGAATATGTTTGTCTTGATACAAGGAATAACGTTAGCTAACTTAGCATCAACTTAAGACAATGATGTTGCCTAGCTAGCTAGGACTTCACTTACATCTCTCATTCCTGCTGCTTCTTCTCTGCTGCGGGCGAATAACTTTCTTAAATCCATCTAGGAGTTACAGTTTGAGTCAAATCAAAATCAAAATAATGTAATTAACAAATTGTTGTTGGCTAACGTTACCTACCTCAGCAGTGATTCTCACCCCCCGCCCCCCCCCCCTCTCTCTCTCAACCGAAGTCTCGATCCACACGTGAATAAATTACCGTATTAATTAGCCATGTGCTCATTGTTTCGTGGAGTGAATACAGTAGCAATCAATTACCATACTAAGTAGTATGTGCGCTGTTGTCTATGTTATGTAGACTTAAAACTCTGAAGCGTTGTTTTTTATTGGTGAATTTTTTACTGTGGCACTGCAGATCAACAGTGGGGCACGTGCCCCAGTGAAATCTGTCTGGCGACGTCCCTGGCCCACGTCCACTGCATGTGACAAACTGAAGACAAGTGACCTGTGTCTGACAGACCCCTACGTAAAGCCCCGCCCCAGGCTGTAGTCCTGTACTGTTGTTGTTTTTCTTCATGTAATCACAGCAGGTTTTTTCTGTTGTTGTTCAAGCTTACTTATTTTCTGCTCCAGCTTCCAGCAGCTCACAAAGAGAAAGTTAATGCTCTGTAATGCATCCATTTTTCAGAGCATTTAAAAAGTCTAGTCCTGCTCCTGCATGTAGTAGTAGCAATGATGCTACTGCTAGTACATCAGGGACAGCAGCTAGCAATACTGCACCTTTAGCACCAGCAAGCACTGATTCTCCTGCACCAGCTCCCTCCGTCCCCCCAAAGCAGCCTGCTCAGCTACCCAGTGACTTGAATGGCACCGCAGCATCTCAGCCAATACTGGGTGGCTATCCAAAGCGTACATTTGGTACAACATTAAGATCATTCAATCCTGCCTGGTACCGCACACGACCATGGCTACAGTATTCTGTGGTGCAAGACGCCTGCTTCTGTTTCCCCTGTCGGAAATATGGCAGCGCTGTTAATGTTTCCCCCCCTGAGGGATTGCCACCTTATTGTGGTCAGGGGGTTTGCGTGCCTCGGTGACCGTAAGAGCTATACCAGCAGGAGCTTGGTCTTCAGGTGGGACACCCAAGTTGGACAGGTCTGAAGGTAGAGGCCTGACAAAGTGCAATCCACTACTCCAGGTTGGGGTTGGACACATAGCTAAAGACCTATTTCAATGAAGAAAGCATCGTTACTATAAGCACAGGAAAAAAAGTGCTGAAGCATGATGTGTACACATGATGCCCCCTTCACATTTCTGACTGCCCTCTCATATAAGCATGCCTAGAACCGCCCCTGATGTATAATGTAGCGGCTGGCTACGGGGTGTTAGCCAATGACTTTGGTTGGGGGGCGGGACTTCAGGGAGAGATTGGGAAGGGACATTATCGACAGGAAGTGAGAGTTCGCGTTGTACCGGGAAAAGCGTTAGAGACATGAGAGCTGTCGTGTGGTTGTATTACATCTTGTGCAATAAAGACAAGACAAACAAAGAAGTTTTATGAGCCTACATTCCTGGGATTATTACAATATATATTTCCTAATTGGTTCAACCGCCACCCGCCCGAATCTATTTAAAATCAATTTTTTCGTCATGTCACCCGCCCGACCTGCGGTTTACCCGCGGACACTGCGGTTGTGACCGCAAACCGCGCATCTCTACTACAAAGATACAAATAATTGCTCTTGCGACATCCAGTGGACACATTTAGAACAGCTACTTCTTTCATTCAAAAATTTTAAGTGAATTTTAATACTTAGCAAATTCATCCCTCGGGCTGGATAAAACCTGTTTGCGGGCCTGATCTGGCCTGCGGGCAGTACATTTGGCAAATGCACCCCTGTCTTAAAACTAGGCACATATCTGGAAATTACATTTTAAATCTTGGCAAGTGGTCAATAATTTGCAGTTCTCTTGTTGTCACTAATCTTATATGTTGTTCCGTTTCATTTACACATAACTTGACCTCCTTTTAGCCATTTAGATCCTAGATTGTAGCTATTTAGACAACACAGTAGGACATATGGTAAGAACATCTGTCTCACAGCCAGGTGTTTTTGGTTTTAAGTCAAAGCTTGGACTTTTGTTTCCTCCCAAATTCCAAAACATGCATGTCAGGTTAATTGAAAATGATGAACGCGAGTGTGAATGGTTGTCTATTTATGTGCCCTGTTATTAAATGGCAACCAGTCTAGGGTGTACCCCACCTCTTGCCCAAGTTTGGGTCCACAGTCCACATTGGACCTTAAAAGGGACTTGAAGTAAAAAAATAATGATTTGTTGCTGTTCACTTACTTCTGTTTTACCAAATGACAGAAGGAACAGGAATTCTATTTTTGAATGAACTACACCTGCATAGTCAAATGAAATTTCTTTAAATAATTCATCATTACAAAAATATCACAACCCAGTACAAACCGTTGTTCATTCACCACACCCGGTTTGATTATGTTGGGGAAGGTTGGGTGAAGTTAAAACATGCACACAGAGAAATGATTGACACTTTTCAGGATGGCTGTTCCCACTCTGCAGAAAACACCACATTCACACATGTCTGGCCTGAAGCAGGAGGAAATGCTGCAATTAGGCTCGGCCGTAATGCATTGGATTAGTATTGATTGCAGATGTTAAGTGTTGGGACGGCTGACTCTCAAAAGCGGAGCAATTCCCACGCTAAGCCTGGAGGATGGTGTCTCCCAAAGAGTAGAGGAGGACGAAAAACAAATGTATGCAATAGTGGGTTTGTGCTTAACACGTGCTGTTATTTTACTGTTTACGTCAATACAACGCCACATGCTCGCCGAGTGGTTAGCATGTTGGCCACACTGTCAGATGATTGAGGGTTTGAAATCTCTGTTTAGAGCCATGCATGTGGGGGGGTTTCACTGAGAACTTCAGCTGCCTCCCACATTCCAAAAATATGAACATTTGTCTAATTGGAGATTCTAAATTGTCTATAGGTGTAATTTTACTGTGAATGGTTGTTTGTTTGTATGTGTCATGGGTTTGACACACAACCATTTAGGGTGTACCCTGCCTCTTGCCCATTGTCAGCTGGGATAGGCTCCAGTTTACCCTTGCCTTTTATCAATCAATCAATCAATGTTTACTTATATAGGCCTAAATCACTAGTGTCTCAAAGGGCTGCACAAACCACAACACAAACCACTACGACATCCTCGGTAGGCCCACATAAGGGCAAGGAAAACTCACACCCAGTGGGACGTCGGTGACAATGATGACTATGAGAACCTTGGAGAGGAGGAAAGCAATGGATGTCGAGCGGGTCTAACATGATACCGTGAAAGTTCAATCCATAATGGATCCAACACAGACGCAAGAGTCCAGTCCAAAGCGGATCAAACACAGCAGCGAGAGTCCCGTCCACAGCGGAGCCAGCAGGAAAACATCCCAAGCGGAGGCGGATCAGCAGCGCAGAGATGTCCCCAGCCGATACACAGGCGAGCAGGACTAATTGTTTAGAAAAGGGATGGATGGGTGGATAGATGGATGGGCATCAATAGAACTGGGTACTCTGGGAAATTAACAAGCAGTTAAAAACAAAAAAAATCAGTCTATAAGCCTGGGCCCCTGTAGAGGGATTCTTGACTGAAGCCAAGGGGAAAAACACCATATAGCCATAGCACACATAAACATGTGTGTAAGAGGCGAACTACAAAGTATACAAAGTGTCATGCCTGTAAATCAGGGTTATGTTTGGTCATGTTTTGTTTTGTTTTTGGACTCTTGCTTCACGTTTTGCACTTCCTGGTTTTGTTTGTTTCCATGCCAACCCATTGGTTTCCACCTGGTCCCCTTAGTCACGCCCCGATCCTCAGCCTCTCACACCTGTTTCTAATTACCACAGCAGTATTTAAGTCATTTGTTTTCCTTTTCTCGGCCTGGCTACTTTACCTACTGGACTGTGTTGAACCCTCATAACGCACCTACCTTTCCTTGGCGGACCCTCATGCTTTGCCACGCTGTTTATTGTTTGACGACTCCATGTAAGACTTCTTTGTATATATGCCTCAGTGCTAGTTTTTGGTTTGCCTTGTGCCTTTTATAGTATCTTCTGTTTGTTTGTAGATAGTCCTGCCTTTGTGCTGTTTTTGTTTAAAGTTTTTAGTATTGATTATTATCCGCCACCGAGCGCGACCTTTGTTTTTCCTGTTTTGTGTTATAGTGTATAAATAAAAAATGTACTTACATTCACGTCTCGCCCGTGCTAATTATCCTTTGCGTAGAAGAAGCAAAATAAATCCATGTCACAGTCCTGACACAAAGGACATTAAATACATTAAAAGAGCAGAGCTGATGCAACCAGCTGCCACTCCAGCAGAACCGTTTCTACATACAGCTACAAAATTAAAACAACAACAACAAAAAATTAACCAATAATATATATTGCGCCCACACGATTGCAACATGCATAAACAAGCAACCAAACGAAAACGTAATTTCAACACCCATATCGTCTGCTGAGGTGGGTGAAGCATGGCCAGAGACAAGAGCAGACCCAACAAAGCAACCATGAGAGCCGACTCCACCCTCGGCTACCAACTAACTCTTGGCCAGTGTCCAGTCTGCAGGGATGAGCAAGGATGCATCTAAGGTCACCGAAGTGTTCGATACCTGCTCATTTAGCCAAGAAACTGTGAAGCTTGTCTGTCCAGGCAATCAGAGCTAGCCCTGTCTCTTCACCCGCACCCCCTCCAGACTCTCCAAATGGATTCTGGTGTGGCAGAGACCCAGCAGCTGGTCTCCATGGCCAAAAGGCTCCCGGGAGGCAAATCCAGAAGTTCACTAAAATAGCACAAAGTCACAAAAGTTCGCACAGTTCGAAAGGGTCTCGAACCAAAAGGCAAAACACCCCACATGAAAACAAGAGGGAAACATCAGGAACACAATAGGATGATACAAGAGCACAGAGCTCCTGCCACCAGCAGCCCAAAAACACAAAAAAACTAAACACTCTAAATTCGAAATGGACGAATCAAGCCATGTGGTGTTTGTATGTGTTGTCAAAGTGGCGTAGTGTGTGTTCGCATGCTACAACAGCATCTTCTACCTCGCGGAATGTACATAATAATTCGTAGATGAAACTTTGTTCCAATTATTATAATAATCCTCCTGGTGTCATTTGTGATGTTAAGAGTTGTGTTTAGAACAAATGTTTTGTGAAGCAGTGACACATCATAGGGGCACGTAAGAACAACATTTTCCCGTCGACTCAAGTCATTTTTTTTACCATATTTGTTTACAATATTCATGCAGAAGGCTGGATTTGATATTTAAGGTCTGCTCCTCCCAAAGTGTGCATCTTGGATGAAGGGGATCCACACTTGTTTTTGGAATTTTGCCTATCGTTCCCAATCATTATGAAAGACAAGACAACAGAGGGATTTTAAAAAATGCATTCTAAATATTAAATAAACTTGAATAAATGTCTTCTTACAGCGGAGTTTTGTACAAATCAATGAAAAGACTTTTAATATTTCGAAGAGCTGAAGCTAATCAGTGTTTACAGTCCGTCCCAACTCTCGTTCCGCTTTGCAACACAATTAACACAATCACACACTTTGTAATATTTTATAACTCTGCAATATAAACTTATTTATTAGTATTTATATATTTATAACACATATTTTACGCATGCAAACTCTCCCAGCAACAGCTACAAACATCCTGACAGTCAGCATCCTTATGATAGCGGACCTTGCACTAGAAGTGATGTTTTATTATGTTTGTTGGCTCTCATAAAGTCTGCAATCAGTAATAATCAGTGATGAAGAAAGAAAAAAAAAAAGCATACGTGATGCTTTTTTATAAAATGTTATGTGCCACGTATACTTAAAATGATCATAAAAAGTTAATATTGCATGTTATTATACATGTGTCCGTTACTACATTTCATATATTCTTACATCATGTATACAACATTTTAATGGAGATTTTTGGATGTTTTTTAAGGGCTTTATAGGCAGAAGTTAACGGCTCCCATAGACTTTTGATCACGTTGATCTAATATTGAGAATGCATTTTTTTTTTTCCATCCGTCATCATGTCTTTCATAATGATTGTGGACGATAGGCAAAATTCCCTCAAAAAATGTGCAGTTCCCCTTTCAGTCATGTGAAGAAATTAAAAAAGTTGCGAAACTGTGCGAATTCATGCCGCATAGCTTTTTTCCACTTAAAAATATGGGAGAAAATGGCCCTAAATGATTGAATTCCATCCATCCATGCATTTTCTACCACAGTGTTTCCTAACCATCATCGGGTTGCAAGTGCCCCCTACAGGGCCGCCAAAAAATATCTGTTTCTCAGCTGTGGTTCGTATGGGCCACAGTGGTACTCAGTTATAATACACTTTCCACCACTTAATAACAACGTCAAACAACCAGACACAATTCTGGGGCTAAAGCCTTAGAGAAGTTTTTTGAGCACAAAACAACATGAATAAAGTGGTGAAGAAGAATTTACAGTTGCAGTTAAATTTTATTGACAGTTTATTTAAGAAACATGTTCATTGATAAAATAGTTTATTTATATTAGCACATTATAATTGTGATTGATAACTATAGCAACAGCCTTTAAGAATAAGAGTTGTGTGATAACTTACACATTATTATTCTAACAATGTAAAAGTATTTTGTTGTCTGATATCTATGAGTCTCTTCTTAAGCAATATATTTTGTTAGTATTTATTTTTGTAATCAGCCTGACCTCAGTCTAAGGTTTATGAGTCAAATAAATAATAATCTTTGTGATTAACATAAGGTTTCATACATTTGACAAAGTTGCAAACTCTAAGTTTGATGTAATTATTGAATATGAATAAAACCAAGATTAAGAAAATAAATTATTATTATTACTACCTCCCACCTTAATCGAAATAAAGAAAGATATGACAAATGCAATAGATAGTAAAAACATGTACGCTGGTGGAGTGTTATGGATTTAACAGAAGCATTTGACACAATTATAGCATTCTAATAAACAAATTAGAACGGTATGAATTCAGAGGGTTGGTCTTAAACTGGGTAAGAAGCTACTTAACCAACAAGAAGCATTACATGAAGATAGGCGAACACACTTCCACAGAGCTTGAAATATTTTGTGGCGTACCTCAGGGATCAGTACTCTGACCAACATTGTTCAATCTCTATATAAATGACACTTTTAAAATTACAAAGGACTTAAAGTTAGAAATATTTGCAGATGACACTACTGCGTTTTGTTCAGGAGAGAATTTAACACACAGCAGATAATTCAAATGATAACAGAAGGAATAAACAAATTAAAAAGATGGTTTGACAAGAACAGACTATCTTTGAAACTCAGTAAAACTAAAATAATGCTATTTGGTAACAGAAGAAGAGAAAGTGAAACACATGCAGATAGACGGAGTAAATATTGAACGGCTAAAATAAAACACATTTTTGAGTGTAATAATAAATGATAAAATTGTAAATCTCATGTAAAAAAATATATACAACATAAAGTAGCAAGAAACACGTCAATAATGAATAAAGCAAAACATGTTCTAGACCAACAATCACTTCACATTCTTTACTGCTTGCTAGTGTTACCATATCTTAGTTATTGTGCAGAAATATGGGGAAACAACTACAAATGTGCACTTCATTCACTAAGTGTGTTACAAAAAAGATCAATTAGAATAATACATAATGTTGCATATGGAGAACATAGAAACCCTTTATTCATTGAATCACAAATATTGAAATACGACGATTTGGTACATTTTCAAACAGCTAAAATTATGTATGAAGCAAACTATAACCTGCCACCCAAGAATGTACAACAATTCTTCTCAACAAAAGACGAGAAATATAACCTTAGAGAAAACTGTAATTTAAAAAATGTGTATGCTCGTACAAGACTTAAAACCTTTAGCATATATATACACCGGAATGTGGAATGAAATTATGGAATGGATTAACTAAAGAAATCAAACAAAGCACCAATATGATTCTGTTTAAGAAACTGTTCAAACTACAAATGTGTACAAAAAGTACACAGAACAAGAATGATGATGAACATCTTGAACCCTTTTTAAAAAAAAAAAACCTTTTATTGAGGCAAAGATTATTGATGTATTTAATATTGTATGCTTACGATGGTAAAGTATTTATTCATTATTTATTTGTTCACTGTTTTGTTGCAGAGAACAGGGATATGGGATAAAATTGCTATGGTATCAAATGGGGTAGGATTTAATAAGCTCTGCTTCTTCATAATCCTTTTTGGACATGCTGTAATGAAACAACTGGAATTGTGTGATGCTTTACATGAATTGATTAACGTGGACCCAACGTAAAAAAAGTTGAAAAACTGATTCAGGTGTTACCATTTAGTGGTCATTTGTACAGAATATGTACTATACCGTGCAATCTACTAATAAAAGTTTCAGTCAATCAATCAATCAATCGTATGCATATTCGAAATAACCTGAAACTGAACTGAATTGAACCTCCAAAGACATGCACCTGGGGATAGGCTGATTGGCAACACTAAATTGGCCCTAGTGTGTGAATGTGAGTGTGAATGTTGTCTGTCTATCTGTGTTGGCCCTGTGATGAGGTGGCGACTTGTCCAGGGTGTACCCCACCTTCTGCCCGAGTGCAGCTGCGATAGGCTCCAGCACCCCCAAAATGGACAAGAGGTAGAAATGGATGGATGGACTTTATATTTATTATTCAGTGTTAATATTTGAGTGGGCCTGGGCCCCTCAGGAGTGGAAAAAGTTGGGCCTCGAGGTCAAAAAGTTTAAGAACAACTGTTCTACCGCATATCCTGTTTAGGCTTGTGGGTAACTGGCGCCTGTCCCAGTTGACTACACTCTGGACTGCTTACCAGTTAACCATAGGGCACATATACGGTAAAAAACATTCACACTGTCATTGAGTAAGGCCTGAACCCACGCTCCCTGCGACTATCAGTTAACCACATGATCTTTAGTGACTTAAATCAACACATGTCGTCAACAAGTATTATTGGGGACGGCGTGGCAGGGTTGGGAGAGTGGCCGTGCAAGCAATCTGAGGGTCCCTGGTTCGATTCCCAGCTACACGACCGTTCTGTCCTTGAGCAAGACACTTCACCCTTGCTCCTGATGGGTCGTGGTTAGGGCCTTGCATGGCAGCTCCCGCCATGTGTGTGAATGGGTGGAAGTGGAATTAGTGTTAAAGCGCTTTGAGTACCTTCAAAGTAGAAAAGGGCTATACAAGAATAAACCAACCCAATATTTCACACAATATTGAAGCTGCATTTTTAGCGCCTCTGCTGGTTGAAGCACAAAACTACACTTAATTTTTTTAGCTAACAGTCAGGGCAACACTGAATTGTCGGGATGTCAGAAAATGGGGATGGAACCAGGAACCCTCAAGTTGCTGGTATGGCTGCTCTACCAAATTAGCCACGACCAAACTGCAACAGTGAGGACTTAAAGGGGTGCCTTGAGGAACGCCTCAGTTATTGTAAATCCCAATTTTGGACCCCAACATTTCAACACACGGATCAGCCAATGTGTTTCCAGTGTTCCAAGTTCCTCTAAACCAGTGTTTTTCAACCTTTTTTGAGCCAAGGCACATTTTTTTGCATTGAAAAAATCCGGAGGAACACCACCAACAGAAATCATTAAAAAACAAATATCAGTTGACTGTAAAACGTCGTAGTCGCAATTGTTGGATACGACTTTAAACCATAACCAAGCAATATAGGTCTTGTCTCAAAGTAGATGTACTGTCACTACCTGTCACATCACGCCCTGACTTACTTTGAGTTTTCCTGTGTGTAGTGTTTTAGTTCTTGTCTTGGCTCCTATTTTGCTGTCTTTTTCTCTTTTTTTGGTATTTTCCTGGAGCAGTTTCATGTCTTCCTTCGAGCGATTTTCCCCGCATTTACTTAGTTTTAGCAATGAAGAATATTTCAGTCGTATTTATCCTTCTTTGTGGGGACATTGTTGATTGTCATGTCATGTTCGGATGTACATTGTGGACGCCGCCTTTGCTCCACAGTAAGTCTTTGCTGTCGTCCAGCATTCAATTTTTTTCTCCTTTGTAGCCAGTTCAGTTTTACTTTCGTTCTGCATAGCCACCCCTAAGCTTCAATGCCTTTTCTTAAGGGGCACTCGTATTTTGTTGATTTTTTGTTTAAGCATTAAACACCTCTTTACCTTTACGCTGCCTCCCGCTGTTCCCGATATCTACAAAGCAATTAGCTACCAGCTGCCACCTACTGATATGGAAGAGTATTACACGGTCACTGCCGAGCTGTAGACAGCACCGACACTCAACAACACATCATTGGCAGAGTACAATAAATGGTTTGCAAAAAACATTTTTCACCCAAATAGTTGAAAATACATAATCTCCCACAGCACACCAGACTGTATCTCGTACCGCGGCACAGTGGTTGAAAAACACTGCTCTAAACAACGGGAGCACTCTAGTGGTTTTATAAATGTGCTGCAAAATTGCTATCACTCAAGTTATTAGCTCAACTTCCCGGGCAAGGTTTGGGCCCCAGGCTGCTAGTTGAAAAGCGCTGATAAAGGCTAGTTCAGGGTCGTCAAACTTACGGAAAAGGTTTTATCTGGCCCGCGGGATGAGTTTGCTAAGTATAAAAATGACTTGAAATTTTTGAATGCAATAAATTGCAGTTTTAAATGTGTCCACTAGATGTCCCAATAGCAATTATTTTGTAGATGTTGGTACATATGTAAAACAAAAAAAAAAACATGATGTTAGCGCACCAGTCGAGGAAAATTAGCAAACTACATGTCAGGATTATTTGTTGACGAACCCCGAGATGCAGAGATGGAGTGAGCAAACATGATTTTAATATAAATAATAAGACAAAACCAAACAAAGGGTTCAAACCAAAAGCGCGCACGTGGGCGGATAAAAAACAAAAGGCCTTTAGCATAGAAGCTAACAAGAAACAAAAAGGAACTTTAGCATGGAAGCTAGAGGATCACAAACAGAAAAACTGGAAATAGTTATGGCTAACAAAAACAGCTTACCGCTACGACGACCAGGACAAGATGTAGCACGACAGGTAATAGCTGTAACAAAACGACAGGTAGCACGACAAGAGTGACATGAGGCAACGACAATACAAACGACAATACAATGATCCAGCACTGACTGGAGGAACCAAGCAGGTAAAATAGGAGCTGGCCGATTGACATCAGGTGTGACCAGATGCCAATCAGCCGCAGTTGAGTAAAAACAGGACATAGGGAGACAAACAGGAAGCTGAACCAAAATAAGAGCCCTAGACAGGAACTAAGGACAGGAAATACAAAATACACAGAGGAGAAACTAAAACACAAACAAACTGTCAATGGCAACTGTGACACTACATAAATAACATCCTGTAATTTGATTTTGATATAATTTTTTTATCTTGATAAGATTGCAAATCATGCTTACATATTGGATGGACATTACCTTTTGCATTATACATCCATCCATCCATTTTCTACCGCTTGTCCCTTTTAGGGGGTCGCCAGAGCCTTTCTCAGCTGCATTCTGGTGGAAGGCGGGGACACCCTGGACAAGTCGCCACCTCATCGCAGGGCCAACACAGACATTCACACTCACATTCACACACTAGGGCCAATTTAGTGTTGCCAATCAACCTATTCTAGGGTGCATGTTTTTGGAGGTGGGAGGAAGCCGGAGTACCCGGAGGGAACCCACGCAGTCACGGGGAGAACATGCAAACTCCGCACTGAAAGATCCCGAATTTAGGACCTCCGTATTGTGAGGCAGACGCTCTAACCCATCTTCCACCGTGCTTTTGCATTATCCATCCATCCATTTTTTACCACTTATCCCCTTTGGGGTTGCGGGGGGCGCTGGTGCCTATCTCAGCTACAATCGGGTGGAAAGCGGCGTACACCCTGGACAAGACGCCACTTCATCGCAGGGCCAACACAGATAGACAGACAACATTCACACTCACATTCACACACTAGGGCCAATTTAGTGTTGCCAATCAACCTATCCCCAGGTGCATGTCTTTGGAAGTGCATGGGAGAAAGCAGAGGGAACCCAAGCAGTCACGCAAACTCCATACAGAAATATACCGAGCCCGGGATTGAACTCAGGACTACTCAGGAACTATTTATTGTGAGGCAGATGCACTAACCCCTGTTGCACCATGCTGCCCGCTTTTTCATTATATTACTTTATATTATTATGTATTGTCTACCTTATACTTGTATTTGTTGTTTGTTTTAATGTCATTGCTTGACATAAATGAATAAATGAAAAAAAATAAATGAAAATTATAGGCCTACTGAAATGAGATGTTCTTATTTAAACGGGGATAGCAGGTCCATTCTATGTGTCATACTTGATCATTTCGCGATATTGCCATATTTTTGCTGAAAGGATTTAGTAGAGAACATCCACGATAAACTTCGCAACTTTTGGTGCTAAGAGAAAAGCCCTGCCTCTACCGGAAGTCGCAGACGATGACGTCACATGTTTGATGGCTCCTCACATATTCATATTGTTTTTAATGGGAGCCGCCAACAAAAAGTTCTATTCAGACCGTGACAACGACAATTTCCCTATTAACTTGAGCGATGATGAAAGATTTGTGTTTGAGGATATTGCTAGCGACGGACTAGAAAAAAAAAAAAAAAAAAGTAAAAAAAAAAAAAAACGCGATTGCATTGGGACGGATTCAGATGTTTTTAGACACATTTACTAGGATAATTCTGGGAAATCCCTTATCTTTCTATTGTGTTGCTAGTGTTTTAGTGAGTTAAATATTACCTGATAGTCGGAACGGTGTCTCCACGGGTGTCTTGACGCGCAGTGTCTCAGGGGAGTCGACGGCAGCTATGGACGGCACAAGCTCACCTTTTCTCCAGTAAGAACTGACTTTTTAACCACAATTTTCTCACCGAAACCTGCTGGTTGACATGTGGTCGGGATCCATAGGAAAGTTTCACCTCCAGGAATTTTAAACAAGGAATCACCGTGTGTTTGTGTGGCTAAAGGCTAAAGCTTCCCAACTCCATGTGACTTCTCCAATATTAATTGAACAAATTGCAAAAGATTCAGCACCACAGATGTCCAAAAAACTGTATAATTATGCCGTTAAAGCAGACGACTTCTAGCTGTGTGTGTGCGCAGCGCTCATACTTCCTAAAAACCCGTGACGTCTTGCGTACACATCATCATTACACGACGTTTTCAAGACGAAACTCCCGGGAAATTTAAAATTACAATTTAGTAAACTAAAAAGGTCATATTGGCATGTTTTGCAATGTTAACATTTCATCATTGATATATAAACTATCAGACTGCGTGGTGGGTAGTAGTGGGTTTCAGTAGGCCTTTAACACTAATGCAGTGGTTCTCAACCTTTTTTCAGTGATGTGCCCCCTGTGAACATTTTTTTAATTCAAGTACCCCCTAATCAGAGCAAAGGATTTTTGGTTGAAAAAAAAAAAAGATAAAGAAGTAAAATACAGCACTATTTCATCAGTTTCTGATTTATTAAATTGTATAACAGTGCAAAATATTGCTCATTTGTAGTGGTCTTTCTTGAACTATTTGGGAAAAAAGATATACAAATAACTAAAAACTTGTTGAAAAATAAACAAGTGACTCAATTCTAAATAAAGATTTCTACACATAGAAGTTATCTTCAACTTAAAGTGCCCTCTTAGGGGATTGTAATAGAGATCCATCTGGATTCATCAACTTCATTCTAAACATTTCTTCACAAAAAATTAAATCTTTAACATCAATATTTATGGAACATGTCCACAAAAATTCAACACTGAATATTGCATTGTTGCATTTCTTTTCACAGTTTATGAACTTACATTCATATTTTGTTGAAGTATTATTCAATAAATATGAAGGATTTTTTAGTATTTTCTATTGTTAGAATATTTAAAAAAAATCTTACGTACCCCTTGACATACCTTCAAGTACCCTCAGGGGTACGCGTACCCCTTGGCATACCTTCAAGTACCGTCAGGGGTACGCGTACCCCCATTTGAGAAACACTGGTCCAAGACAAGCTTTATTAATCTGCAAGGGAAATTGTTTGACAGACCGCTCAATTGCCACTCTTTCAGGCTAATAATCAAAACCATGTGGTTGCAGCATAGGCTCAAAAAGTCTACAAAGAACGAGGCAAAAAACGCATGAAAGCAAGAGGGAAACATTAATGAACAAGAAGGACATAAGAGACACTAAGCGGTGCCATTTCTACATACAGGCACAAAAGTCAAAGGCAACGTCCATTCATTTTCTACAGCGTGTCCCTCTCGGGATTGTAGGGGGGGCTGGAACCTATCCCAGCTAGACTCGGGCGCGAGGCAGGGTACACCCTGAACAAGTCGCCTCCTCATTGCAGATAGACAATCACTCATGCTCAGATTCACACACTCACGTGAGTTTAGTGTTGTATTATTAAATAAATATATTTATAAAGGATTTTTGAATTGTTGCTATTTTTAGAATATTTAAAAACAATCTCACGTACCCCTTGGCATACCTTCAAGTACCCCCAGGGGTACGCGTACCTCCATTTGAGAACCACTGCACTAATGAACTAAGGAACATCGTCACATCATTTATTCCGAAAGTACAAATAACGAAAAATAAAGATCGGACACTATTAACCGCAACATGTAAGTGTAAACAAAAAAACAAACATTATGATTTCTAAATTTTGTTCTATTTTTAAATAAAGAAAACAATCTGAAGTTGTCTTTATTTTTAAGTTATCTTGCCGTGATTTCACCAGCTTGGACCACTTGGGAGTATATTTTTTTAAATTAAGACACATGCAAGCCTACCACCATCATCATCACGGACCATTCTCATACCTGATGGGGACCTTGACCCTGAGGTAACGGTCAATGGCGATGGCCAGCAGCGCCAGGATGGAACTTTGCGTGAGCACCAGCACGGTGCAGGCGACCAGCAGGCAGCTGTAGAAGTGAGTTTGGAGTCCGATGCTGATGGTGATGGCCAGGGGGATGACCAGTGCTCCCACCGCGATGTCGGCCAGGGCTAAGGAGACAATGAAACAAAAGGTGGTGTCCCGCAGGGATCTGTTGATTTTCACCGCCCACACCACCATCACATTGCCGATGACGGACGCAACCGCGATGGCCACCTCCATGCCGATGTAGAGAGACAGAGGTCCTCCCGGCATCCTTGCAGGGTGGGGGAATTGATCTCCTGTGTATAAAAACAAAAACAAAAAGCCTCCAAATTGTTCTGGCTACCAAATGAGCTTCGCGTCCGTATCAGTTCCCCATCCACGCTTCGTGGGTGATAGAAACAAGGATGGAGGATCCCTCTTTTATCCCAAGCAGGTGTTCGAGCTCCGTGCGTCCACGGCCGATGCGTGCGCTCACAGCTCCGGGCGGAGAGAGGCGCATCCTCCTCCGTGCAAGGGGGGCTTTAACGTCAATAACTCGGCTTAAACTAAACAAAGCCGGGAGGGTGTTTTTCAGCAAACAAACGTATATTTCATGCCGGCGCGCCAACACGCAAATTGGAGCCAATTAAGCGGAATGGAAGAACACCCCCCCCTCCCTCCCCTCACCCCCAACCCCCTTCCACACCCACACCTCCTCTTCTTTCCTCCTCCCCCCACCCCGGGTGTGCTTTCATGCCGTCCAAGTGATTTGCTCTTTGGTCTTAACGCAGCTATCATCCACGAGTGGGACGGTCCCGAGGAAGCTGTAGTGCGTGTAATATTTCAAAATAGAAAATGCATGTGGAGTCCTTCCTTGTGGTGCAGGCAGTAGTGGACCTTGCACTCTTGTCAGGGGAAAGAGGGAGAGGCTTCAGCTAACGACACATAGATAAAGTCCGGGGAAATGGCACACGTGCATCATTGTGATGCACCTTGCTAGCAGTGCATTCATTCTAAGGAGGTCAGAGTGGTTGGCCGCCCATCCAAATGATCACAATCAGGTGTCCTAATCCCTTGGCGAAATAAGTGGTTGCTGCAAAATAAGTGCCCAAGCGTGTCAGGGCATATATTTTGCGCCTTAAAAGCGAAATATATGCCCACCCTATTGTATACAGTGTGTATGGGACGGCTTGCCAAATACTTGCCCCTGTGGATTTGCTGATTTTGTTAGCTGAAAGAAAAACCATATCATACCAAAAAGGCCTACTGAAATTAGATTTTCTTATTTAAACGGGGATAGCAGGTCCATTCTATGTGTCATGCTTGATCATTTTGCCATATTGCCATATTTTTGCTGAAAGGATTTGAGTAGAGAACATCCACGATAAAGTTCGCAACTGGAGAAAAGCCTTGCTCTACCGGAAGTCGCAGACGATGGCGTCACAAGTGTGGGGGCTCCTCACATATTCACAAAGTGCTATTCGGACCGGTAAAACACCAATTTCCCCATTAATTTGGGCGAGGATGAAAGATTCGCGTTTGAGGATATTGATAGCGACGGACTTGAAAAAAAAAAAAAAAAACGAGTTAAAAAAAAAAAAAGCGATTGCATTGGGACGGATTCTGATGTTTTTAAACACATTTACTAGGATAATTATGGGAAATCCCTTATCTTTCTATTGTGTTGCTAGTGTTTTAGTGAGTTTAATAGTACCTGATAGTCGGAAGGGTGTCTCCACGAGTGTTGACGCGCAGTGTCTCAGGGGAGTCGACGGCTGCTTCATGGACAGCCCAAGCTCAGCTTTTCTCCAGTAAGAAGCGACTTTTTAACCACAATTTTCTCACCGAAACCTGCTGGTTAACATTTGGTCTGGATTAATGTTCGCTTGACCGCGCTCTGATCCAAAGGAAATTTTCACCTCCGGGAATTTTAAACAAGGAATCACCGTGTGTTTGTGTGGCTAAAGGCTAAAGCTTCCCAACTCCATCTTTCTACTGTGACTTCTCCATTATTAATTGAACAAATTGCAAAAGATTCAGCAACACAGATGTCCAAAATACTGTGTAATTATGCCGTTAAAGCAGACGGCATTTAGCTGTGTGTGTGCGTAGCGCTCATATTTCCTAAAAACGCGCAACGTCTTGCGTACACGTCATCATTACACGACGTTTTCAAGTCAAAATTCCCGGAAAAATTAAAATTGTAATTTAGTAAAGTAAAAAGGCCGTATTGGCATGTGTTGCAATGTTGATATTTCATCATTGATATATAAACTACCAGACTGCGTGGTGGGTAGTAGTGGGTTTCAGTAGGCCTTTAAGAGGGAAATATATGCCCACCCTATTGTATACAGTGTGAATGGGACGGCTTGCCAAATAATTGCCCCTGTGGATTTGCTGACATTGTTAGCTGAAAGAAAATCCGTATGATACCAAAGTTACTGTGATATTTATCATCTTAGGCTATTAAAGGCCTAATGAAATGAGATTTTCTTATTTAAACGGGGATAGCAGGTCCATTCTATGTGTCATACTTGATCATTTCGCCATATTGCCATATTTTTGCTGAAGGGATTTAGTAGAGAACATCCACGATAAAGTTCGCAACTGGAGAAAAGCCTTGCTCTACCGGAAGTCGCAGACGATGACGTCACATGTTTGATGGCTCCTCACATATTCCCATTGTTTTTAATGGGAGCCTCCAACAAAAAGTGCTATTCGGACCAAGAAAACACCAAATTCCCCATTAACTTGAGCGAGGATGAAAGATTCGCGTTTAAGGATATTGATAGCGATGGACTAGAAAAAAAAAAAAAAAAACTGAGTTAAAAAAAAAACGTGATTGCATAGGGACGGATTCCGATGTTTTTAAACACATTTACTAGGATAATTCAGGGAAATCTCTTATCTTTCTATTGTCTTGCTAGTGTTTTCGTCAGTTAAATAGTATCTGATAGTCAGAAGGGTGTCTCCACGGGTTTTGACGCGCAGTGTCTCAGGGGAGTCGACGGCTGCTTCATGAACAGCCCAAGAAGTGACTTTTTAACCACAATTTTCTCACCGAAACCTGCTGGTTAACATTTGGCCTGGAATCATGTTCGCTTGACCGCGTTCTGATCCATAGGAAATGTTCACCTCCGAGAATTTTAAACAAGGAATCACCGTGTGTTTGTGTGGCTAAAGGCTAAAGCTTCCCTACTCCATCTTTCTACTGTGACTTCTCCAATATTAATTTAACAAATTGCAAAAGATTCAGCAACACAGATGTCCAAAATACTGTGTAATTATGCCGTTAAAGCAGACGGCATTTAGCTGTGTGTGTGTCTGTAGCTCTCATATTTCCTAAAAACGCGTGACGTCTTGCGTACACGTTTTCAAGTCGAAACTCCCGGGAAATTCAAAATTGTAATTTAGTAAACTAAAAAAAACGTATTGGCATGTGTTGCAATCTTAATATTTCATCATTGATATATATACTATCAGACTGCGTGGTGGGTAGTAGTGGGTTTCAGTAGGCCTTTAAGAGCGAAATATATGCCCACCCTTTTGTATGGGACGGCTTGCCAAATAATTGCCCCTGTGGATTTGCTGATATTGTTAGCTAAAAGAAAAACTTTATCATACCAAAGTTACTGTGATATTTATTGTCTTAGGCTATTAAATATGGAGAAACGGCAGGATGAAACAAATAAGATCAGTAGTTTTAATTTTGGTGATTTAAGCTTTTAAAAATGGTGGACGGTCTCTCTCTCGCTACACACACGTTGGTTTGACAATGACGCCGCCCTGCCAAAAAACTGCCTGGCGCACCTGTGGACTGCACAGGTGCGCACATTCTCACACCCCCCCTGAGCACTTATTTCTGCTGGGCACAAATTTGGCGTACAAACCCTGTTTCCATATGAGTTCCATCAAAGCTACATTAGGCCAAGTTACTTGTAATTTTCGAGTAAATTTCCTACTGTTATTATTACTTACCAAATGCTGCAGGAAAAACGTAGTTGTGTCGTCCCGGACAAAAACGGGGAGGCATCTCAGTGCTGTCATCTTTCGGTGAGACACAATGTCTGATGTCTATAGAGTATACAGTGGAAAACATAAGCATATACATTAGTGAAGCGCCATGGTGGATTTATACAAATGGCAAAATCAAAAGTTGTTTTTAGTAATGACCAGTAGACAGCAAGTCTGACCAGTACCATGCTCAAGAAAAGGAAAAAAAAACACTTCAAGCCTTCGTATTAGTGCATTTTCTACTTTTGCAAATCAAAAAATGTTATAATTATCAAATGGCACAAACTAAGAACATATAGCAATAACTGATAAGATCCATTTTACAGACACATGTCCATCACTTACCTGTTAATCAAGCTTATCTAGGAAGTCTTCTATTTGTTGACCAAATGCTCATCCTTTTCTAGCCCGGTACAGTCTAAGCAGGCGAGGCACATAATTCTCAAGGGAGTCATTGAAAGTCTTCAGGAGGTTTTTGCTGGTGATGCGATTAAATTCATCAGATATCTGAAAAACACAATCAGCAATGGCTTTTAACTTTAATCACAATGTGAGCTTTTGACTTCAAATTTCAGGGCTGATGGTATAGTGGGGTGCTTTATGTTGGAGGACCATGTTGTGGAGTGGTAGGGCAGGTATAGTGGAGTGTGTTAATATATGTGTCAATGTAATACACTCCTACACTTATTAAGAGGGGGATATCCCTGGCCTTCCGCCAGAGCAGTGGTCCCCACTCACCAGGCCGTGGCAGAATATTTTTTTTTAATTAATTTTAAGAATTTTTTAATAAAAAGATAAATAAAAAAGTAATATATATATATATATATATATATTTATTTTTTTTAAATTAAAAAAACACAAGATACACTTACAATTAGTGCACTCACCCCAAAAAACCTCCCTTTTTCATGACAAAGGGAAAGAAAAAAAAAAAAAATCCCCCCGCCGGGCCGCGGGACAAATTATCAAGCGTTGACCGGTCCGTAGCTACAAAAAGGTTGGGGACCACTGGGCTAGAGCATTCTGGCGGGGTAATCCGTCAGTACACACTGCTCATTCGGCATCCGCAAATATTTACCCATTTCATCATTCACACAGTTTGTTACCACCACAATGCCTTAACCATACATAGCTATAAACATGTATTACCCTCGTTTCGACCCACACAGAAAGTGACCAGGTTTACATTTAGCAGTCATTGCTATCGGCGACCGCCATCTTGGCCATTATCAAGGCCACACACACGACACACGCTTAACCACAGTCATGTCTTAAAGGCCTACTGAAATTAGATTGTTTTATTTAAACGGGGATAGCAGGTCCATTTTATGTGTCATACTTGATCATTTTGCGATATTGACATATTTTTGCTGAAAGGATTTAGTAGAGAACATCGACGATAAAGTTCGAAACTTTTGGTTGCTAATAAAAAAGTGTCAAATTTTGACCTGGATTAAGGTTGTTTCTTCGACGCAGAGGGAATTTGGCACGAGCGAGACGTGAATGCGAGAGCGATTCGGACCGAGAAAGCGACGATTTCCCTAATAATTTGAGCGAGGATGAAACATTCGTGGATGAGGATAGTGAAAGTGAAGGACTAGAAAAAGCCCCAAAACAAAACCAAAAAAAAAAAGCGAGGGCAGTGGGACCGATTCAGATATTATTAAACACATTTACTAGGATAATTCTGGAAAATGCCTTATCTGCTTATTGTGTTACTAGTGTTTTAGTGAGATTATATGGTACCTGAAAGTCGGAGGGGTGTGGCCACGGGTGTGGTGACCGCCAGTGTCTCCGGTGGGAGGAGGTAATAGTCCGCAGTGGCAGGAGGACGCAAGCTCCACTCATGTCTACGGCAAGAGCCGACTTATTACCACAATTTTCTCAACAAAACCTGCCGGTTGACATGTGGTCGGGAACCATGTTCGCTTGATCGCTCTGTTCCATAGTAAAGTTTCACCTTCGGGAATGTAAACAAGGTGTGTTTGCGTTGGTAAAGGCAGCCGCAATACACCGCTTCCCACCTACATCTTTCCTCTGTGACTTCTCCATTATTAATTGAACAAATTGCAAAAGATTCAGCAACACGATGTCCAGAATACTGTGTAATTATGCGATTAAAGCAGACTACATATAGCTTGGATCGGGCTGGAAGAACATGTCCGCTACAACCGGTGATGTCACGCGTAGTGTCATCATACGCGTCATTATTCCGCAACGTTTTAATAAATAAATGATAAATGGGTTGTACTTGTATAGCGCTTCAACAGGATACTTCGCGGGAAATTTAAAATTGCAATTTAGTAAACTAAACCGGCCGTATTGGCATGTGTTGCAATGTTAATATTTCATCATTGATATATAAACTATCAGACTGCATGGTTGGTAGTAGTGGGTTTCAGTAGGCCTTTAAAGACAGTGGCAAACTAAAACTCGAATAAAACACAACTGATGTATATTACACGAGTGTCGATTATAACCAGGGTCAAACATGCACTCCCTGAGCTACTATTCTTGTTTGACTGACAGGCCCGACCGAACCCTTCGCGTCCCCCCCCCCCGTCTTTTTCTTTTTTCAACGCACGAGTGGAACCTTTACTCTCATTATGCCATAATTACACAAAATCACCGTTGTCCCACTAAATGCCCTCAGTGCTATACCATTTATTCCCATTCGTGAAATATATTATTTTGGGGCCATCAGTAGTCTAGGTGGCAAATCATTTTTTCCATCCTTCAATTTAAATAGTACAGTGCACTTTGCCATTAACATTTCTTGTGTAGAAAACAAAAGAAAAGAAAAACACTTACCTTTTTCGCCAAATAAATACTCGACAAATCGTCAAAACTTGATCCTTGTCCAGCTCTGCATGGCTACAAAGTCGATATTGAGATTTCGTCTGTCCAAACTGACACCCACTCACTCGTGCCTCTGATACGGAATCTACGGGGTTTCCAACAAAAAGACATTTGCCTAATTGCAACTCCAAAATCCTTGTTGTAGTGTTTTGAAAATACCCTTAGATGCAACAATAGAGAGAATTTTGCTGGCCAGACACTGTTTTGGTAGTTGAACACTAAGGCTGCGAATCTTTGGGTGTCCCACGATTTAATATCGATTTTTGGGGTCGCGATTCGATTATAAATTGATTTTTTCGATTCATTGCGATTCTTGATTCAAAAACTATATTTTTCCAATTCAAAATGATTCTGTATTCATTCAATACATAGGATTTCAGCAGGATCTACCCCAGTCTGCTGACATGCTGGCAGAGTAGTAGATTTAAAAATAAAAGCTTTTATAATTGTATAGGACAATGTCTTATCCACTGATTGCAATAATGTAAATTTGTTTTAACTATTAAACTAACCAAAAATATTACTTATTTTGTCTTTGTGAAAATATTGGACACAGTGTGTTGTCAAGCTTATGAGATGCGATGCAAGTGTAAGCCACTGTGACACTATTGTTCTTTTTTTTTGTTTATATAAATGTCTAATGATAATGTCAATGAGGGATTTTTAATCACTGCTATGCTGAAATTATAACTAATATTGATACTGTTGTTGATAATATTCATTTTTGTTTCATTACTTTTGGTTTGTTCTGTGTTGTGTTTGTCTCCTCTCAATTGCTCTGTTTATTGCAGTTCTGAGTGTTGCTGGGTCAGGTTTGGTTTTGGAATTGGATTGCATTGTTATGGTATTGCTGAGTATTGTTTTGTTGGATTGATAAAAAGTAAAAAATACATAAAAATAATCGATTTTTAAAAACTGAGAATCGATTCTGAATCGCACAATGTGAGAATCGTGATTCAAATTCGAATCAATTTTTTCCCACACCCCTATTGAACATAGTGAAACCTTATTTATGAGTCTAACTAACTTAAAAACTATAATTAATCCAACAATTGCAAATTGTATTTTTTACAGTGTACCAGCAGATACAAGCAGGCTTTTGTCATCTTGCTGTAGTTTAAAGATCAATCACACCCGTATGCATGAGCCGTGACCGTGACAGGGTCACTATTCTCCCATCGAAGTGGCCCGTGCATAAGGAGGTGCCGTGTGGTACACTGCGTTATGTTAACTTATGTATTATGGAGGAGTGGCGTGCAGAAAGGGCCTGGGCTTCAGCTTCAGCAGCAAAGTGAAAGCAAAACTAACAGCCTTCACACATTCAGATTGTGTTGTGTGGTGACAGCGCGGCCTATAATTTGAAGGAGCTGAGCTGAAGACAGAACCCATCTGTGCCAACAGCGGTCAGCATGAGGCAACCGAAGGGTTTTAATGAAACAAGAGCCATATGGTCCTCTCAATGTGACGGCCGTTCGACATAATTGTGATGCCAGGTTTTTTAAGGATGTGGATAAGCATCACAAATCACTTTAACACATATTGTACGAACTAACAGGCATAGGGCGCTTGACTACACTCAAAGTTCGATATAAAGAGGTCATTGGGCTCCATTAAAAACAAATTGCGTTATATAGAAATGTTTTTTTAAATGTTTTTTTTTTTTTTTTGGACAAAGCTAAGCACTATCGCGTTTTATTGGGCTGCGGTATGTCTATGTGGAAGGGATCCTCACAGCACTATTCTGTACGTACTGCAGCTTCTGAATGTTCTTGCTGGGGATCCCGACAAGAAGTGTGTTGCAGTAGTCGAGCCTGGAGGAGACAAAGGCGTGGACGAGCCTCTCGGCATCAGAGAGAGTGAGAGAGGGGCGGAGTTTCGCAATGTTACTGAGGTGATAGAAGGAGGTCTTGCAAATTTGTTTTATTTGAGTCTCAAATGTCAGGTGAGGGTCCTTTTTAACACCCAAATTTGTGACTGAGGATGAGAGGTGAATGTCGCGGCCGAAAAAGGTGATGCTGGTGATGGTGTACGACTGAGTCTGATGTGGGGTGCCGACTAGAATGGCTTCAGTTTTGGAGCTGTTTAGTTGAAGAAAATTGTGTTTCATCCATATCTTAAAATGTGTTTAATGGCAATTCCAAGTTTGACCACATCGTCAGTTGCTAAGTAGAGTGGCGCTTTCCATTATTTTCATCAGACTGCATTGCAAAATGATTTACCCTCCCTCTTCCTCTCACAGAAGATCCACACAGGAATGGGAGGATATGAATCCCTCTTGCGTCTCTTAAATGAGCAAAAAGAGCGAAGGCAATCCATCTAGTGTGTCTGTCTTCATTTATATGCAGAATAAATGTAAACAAAAGCTAATATAATCATTTTGTGCCTGAAATGTGATTCATCAAAGGTAAAACTGATCTGCGGATGAGGGTTTCATTTTAGACAATCATGCAAATTTTTTTTTTTTTGCTTTCTTTGTCTGTGTTGTTGTTTGCTGTTGCATTTTGAATAGGTGTGTAACGGTACAAGTATTTGTATTGGACAGTTTCGGTATGGGTGTTCCGGTTCGGTTCGGAGGTGTACCGGACGAGTTTCCACACAAACATATGAAGTAGCCGCCCAACCTAAAGGCTTGACAAGCTGCTCTGCTTTCTGCCTCTGTCTCCTACACAGCACCCAGCATTGTCCCACCCACACAACCGTCTATCTAATTGGTTACAACCATAACTGTAACAGCCAATCAGCAGTGCGTATTCAAAGCGGTAACAGCCAATCAGCAGTGCGTATTCAGAGCGCATTGAGTCAGTGCTTCTGCGGTGGGGTTAGCAGATAGGTGTTTAGCAGGCGAGCATAAGGCAGCGGACTCTCCCCAAATTATAATAAACACTTCCAAGTCAACTACTAGTAACATCACTATGAGCCCGTTAACGTTCTAGAAAGTGTGTGTGTGTGTGTGTGTGTGTGTGTGTGTGTGTGTGTGTGTGTGTGTGTGTGTGTGTGTGTGCGCGCGTGTGTGTGTCTGCGTGTGTGTGTGTGCTAGTGACATAATAAGGTAAGTGCATCATTAAGCCTACATGAACTGCATGGTGTTCAGGGATGAATAGTCTCTCCTGTTCCTACTGTACTATTTTTTTCAGCCATGGTTACATTAATCATTTATTATGGAGCAGCCTAGTTTTGAATGGCAGGTTCCCTGCTATCACATGTTGATAAAAATATAACATTTACAGAATAAAAATCAACTACAGGCTTTCCAAATGCTGTAATAAATTAAGCATGATGAGTTGACTTGAAACTGGGGCTTCACGGTGGAAAAGGGGTTAGTGCGTCTGCCTCACAATGCGAAGGTCCTGAGTAGTCAGAGTTCAATCCCGGGCTCGGGATCTTTCTGTGTGGAGTTTGCATGTTCTCCCCGTAAATGCGTGGGTTCCCTCTGGCTACTCCGGCTTCCTCCCACTTCCAAAGACATGCACCTGGGGATAGGTTGATTGGCAACACTACATTAGCCCGAGTGCGTGAATGTGTATGTGAATGTTGTCTGTCTATCTGTGTTGGCCCTGCGATGAGGTGGCGATTTGTCCAGGGTGTACACCGCCTTCCGCCCGATTGTAGCTGAGATAGGCACTAGCGCCCCCCGCGACCCCAAAGGGAATAAGCGGTGAATATGGATGGATGGATGGATGGATGGATGGATGGAGTTGACTTGAAACTGTTCAATGTTGCACTTTTTATATGCAGAAGAAAAGTTTTGTCATTTTATTTAATCTGAGCAACAAGTTGAGGCAGTTTAATGTTGATTAATGTGGGCAGAATTATTATAGTGTTCCCAATCTTAAAATGATAAAGCCATTGTTTACAAATTTGGTAAATAAATAACCAAAAAATTTATATTTTGTTGTTTTCTCACTGTACCGAAAATGAACCGAACCGTGACCTCTAAACCGAGGTATGTACCGAACCAAAATTTTTGTGAACCGTTACACCCCTAATGCTGACGATTGTATTTATTTTCGTAAATACATTTCAGCTTGAAATGTGTGTGCAATCTTGAACCGCTACATACAAATAGCGGTGAAAAAGGAGGAGATTGCACTGCAAAGACGGACCGTGAACAAAAACATATTTCATCCTATGTGTCTATCCACACATTTGGACTTTCATAAATAAAAACTAACAGACACATTGTCTTTTTAGGAATATTATTTTTTAATTTCATACCTGCTAGATGACTTAATTAATTATACTGGCTACCGCAGTGGAAAAACATTTATGGCATGTACATGGTCCGACGTGGCGTTGTTGACATGCAGCACACAAATACAATTACAACCACCATTTCTAGACTATAGTGAAGTTCGATGAAGTCAACAGAACCTACTTTTAGCATGCTGAGGGTGCACTGTGGGAGGTGTTCAACAGACGCAAGAAAAAATATATTTTAATAGTTTTTCCATATAGAAGATACAACAAAATATCTCCTCTATGAAAAATATTACCACCACTAAAAAAAAATGCCTTTATACACCAAAACCAATCCATTTCATTTGTTTTATTCATCCCCTTAAAATAAGATTGTCTTTACTATATATGGATAATCCGCTGATATCACCAATTGGAAAAACGCCACAAAGTGGGCAAATTTCAAACGGGAGTTTGGAGAAAGTATGAAGGACTATTTATAAATATTTCTGCCATGCCTCCATGGTTTGATTTCAAATTTGCGGGACTTTTGCAAGTCCCAAATACACAAAAAACAGGTACCAATAGGTAAGAAAAGTTGGTTTTGCATTTTAGGCCCCCTTTAAAACAATAAGGAATTGTATTGTGTGTTGGCCTTGTCATGAGGTGCCAACTTGTCCAGGGTGTACGCCGCCTTCCAACCGAATGCAGCTAAGATTGGCTGCAGCACTCCCCGCAACCACGAAAGGGAAAAGCGGTAGAAATGGATGGATGGATGTGTGCACCACTTTTTCACTTGTTATAAGTTGTGCACACATTATTAGCAGATGACACGTAACACACCCACTAAAAGTACATACAATTTTATAGTTTGCAAACACTATATAGCATGTATTTTATCTTGATCCTAGTGGATCAGGCCCTACTTTTTTATTTTTTATTTTTCCATATTTAGTTATTTTTCTCCCGCAAGTAGTATGTAGAAAGCAGATAACGTAATCAAAGAGAAATTGGCATTTACTGCACTATATTTTGCACTTTGAACCGCCATCATGCATCGCGTCACGTGTAGTCACGATTGCATTATGTGATTAACCCAGTTAACTGTGCGTGTTTACCTTTTTCCCTGGCTCGTTTGCAATACAGGTGGGGGTAGAATGGGGGTAGGGGGTAACATTAGGCAAGCTGACACACATGAGGCTAAGCATTTGTGGTTTTTAATAGTGGTTGACTTATTTTCACATTTGTGTGACAAGTTTGAATAATGTTAGAATTAAGGCTGTCAAAAAAATAACCAGTTTACTCATGCGGTTAATCACAAAATATCACAATGCCTGGTTTTTGGGTTACGTAGCGGAGCCATCTTTCCACACACCTGATACCTATTTCCTCCTGACTACATGAGCTCTCCAGTCCCATTCACTTTGCGCCAGTAGATTCTTGATGTTTCAAGTCGTGTTCATCTCCTCCTCTCTGACTCCACTCACACTCCTCGTTCCTGTGTCTATGCTCCGGCACTACCGTGTAGTGTTAACTATTTTCTCTCCACACCTTTTGTGTGTGTTTTCTGTTTGTCCACACCTTTTGTGTGCATTCTTAGTTGTTTTTCTTCACGCCTTTTTGAGTGCGTGTTTTGATCTTGTTATTATTTTTCTCTGCGTGGGGGTCCTACTCTGTCTACAGCCGGTCGCGACAAATCTACTTGTCATCTAGGACCCCGCAGAAAAGGAACGCATTTGATTTTGATTGATTGAGACTTTTATTAGTAGATTGCACAGTACAGTACATATTCCGTACAATTGACCAGTAAATGGTAACATCCCAATAAGTTTTTCAACTTGTTTAAGTCATGGTCCACGTTAATCAATTCATGGTAAAGGGTTGGATAGCTTTCCCTGACCTGGAATCGAACCCAGGCCACGGTGGTGAAAGCACCGAATCCTACCCACTAGTTAACCAGGGAGCTAACTATTAACTCTGCGCTTACTGGCTTTGGATAGACTTTTGATAATCATGAGCAGCTGATGCGTGATTTGACGGCTGCCTTCGAGATGCTGTCCGCCAATGTCGGCATCCTCAACCCTCACCTAACGCCCACCAGAGGCTGTTCCTCCCACACCTCGGGAGCAAATATTCAGTGGTAAGTCTGGCTGTTGCGAGCAGTTCCTCCATCAGTCCATCAGTGCTCATTACATCCACAGCCTGGTTCCTAAAATAGTTTTATCATGATCCTGTAATCCAGGCCATGGCGGTTAGTGAGAATGCTCCCGCTGTGCGCACGTCACTACCCTTGTTTACTAAAGAAATGGTGAAGGTGTTTGATCACCCCCTAAAAAGCAGAGAATCAGGTAGCCGCTTGCTGGACTCTAGCTAAGGCAAGCTCTCTCTGGCCACATATTCCATTGACTTACACATCCTGGGTGCAGAGAGCAGATTTGGTGACGCTGCTTCATGCAGCATTTTTCGCAAGGGATTAAATTGTTGCATCAAGAACAAACTTGCTACCCGTGATAAAAATGCCACCCTTGACACACCCATTAGCTCAGCCATTGGTCAAGACGACAGAATACGCAAGTACGATTGATAAAAAGCTAAGGAAGATAACTGATAACTTACGTCTTCGCCTAAGGGAGCGATATATACAGTGGCAGGAGTCAACCCTGTAATCATTCCTGTCATAACCACCACTCGTCAGCCTTACGATGCTATAGAGATGCCTATGCAGCTTGGTGGACAAGTTGCCCCTGCGGAGTGAGCTCGTCTGCAAAGATTACGCCTCTGCCGTTACTGTTAAAACCCGGACCACCATATCTCCTACTGCTCCATTCATCTTCCCAGACAGACAGCACTTGCACTTCCCGCTCTTCAGGCGTCTTCTTCTCCTGTGGGGATCAACATACAGCCTACTACTAATGGATTGTGTGAAAACCCTCAGGTCCATGGACCTAGAAAAAGACTTGTACTTTCAGGAACTTTGTCAGTGGAGGGAAGCAGTGTCAAGATTATTGCATTTATTGACTTCGGCGGGGGAGGTTGTTCGCTGGCAAGAGTGACGGACCAAACAGAGATTTTAGCTTCATAGTTATCAGGTAATCACCATGAGGTGAAACTCTTCTTTATCTTTCCATGTAAGTCTACACCCATTTTATTAGGTCTGCCATGGCTAAAACTGCACATTTCCAGTATTTATTAGGGTAGATCCACCATTTTGAATTGGAGCACTTTTTGCTACGCTAATTGTTTGCATTCCGCCGTTCCCTCGGCGGCCACCCCAAGCCAGATAAATGAGACCATTAGTTGATCAGGGGCACTAAACGATATAACTGTGAAGAATAGCTATCCTTTGCCAGTTATCAATTCGGCATTCATTTCTTTATCTTAGGCAGCTGTTTTCACTGAAGGAGAGGGATGAGTCCTATGGGGCATTTTGAATATTTATTTTTGCCTATCATCCTCACTAATGCACCCACAATTTGTCAAATTTTATTAACGATGTCCTTAGGCACATAATCAATAAATTATGTTTTGTGCACCTTAAAGACATTCTTATCTTTTCCGGAAATCTCCAAGACCATGCCCTATACATTCGTCTCGTCTTACAGCAGTAATTGGAAAATCAGCTATATGTCAAACCTGAAGGGTGCGAATTTAACTTTACATCGGTGTCGTTTCTAGGGTCCAATGTGGAGAAGGGCCATCTCAAACATGATCCTGCCAAATTCCAGGCAGTGGTCGAGTGGCCATTTCCTACATCAAAAAAGCACTTGCAAAGGTTCTTGAGTTTCGCTAAATTCTATAGGCGATTCATCTGTAACTTTAGCAGCAGAGCTAAACTTTTGAAGAGACTTACATGCACTAAGGTACAATTCAGGTGGACCCCACAAGCTGAGGCTGCCTTTTTTTGCTTAAACAAATGTTTACTACACGTTGTTCACTGTTTCTCAAATGCTTCAACTTTTCCATTACTTACGGACCCGACTGCCGCAACACAAAGCCCCATGTGCTCTCCAGAATTTGCGGTCCTGTTGCTGAGGAGTATTGGGAACTCACTAATTGGAGGTGGAGAGAAAGGTGTCCGATGCCGCCGGAGATCACAATCCCTTTCGTCTACCAGCACATTCACCAAGCTCATCGGGAGTAGCAGTATATAAGAGCCGCTCCGTCCTGGACGGCAGCCTGGAACCGTATGTTCGCAGATTGCAGCATGACACCATCCCCCATTCATTAACCTGTAGAAGAAGTAGGACTGTCGTCTTGGGACTTACTATCGGCTGGCTCCTTCGGTAAGCTTTTTCCCAGGTTTCTTTTCTTTTCTTTCTTTTCTTTTCTTAGTTTATTTCGAACATGACATACATACAACATTATACATCAGTTAATTTCATCATTTCGCAATACACCATACATCATGTCCGAAAAGGAGTAGGAAGAAGCAAAGCTTATTTAATCCTACCCCTTTTCCACTTCAAAGCGCCCACAAATATATACATTCATTCACTGACCTTCTTTACGGCAAAATATCAAAATGGCAAAATGACATCTGTGAGTGAGTAACACAGCAGTTTTCTAACATGTACTTAATTATTTCAGTCATTATTAACATACTCTCGCCTGTATCGGTTGGGGACATCTCTACGCTGCTGATCCGCCTCCGCTTGAGATGGTCTCCTGTGGACGGGACTCTTGCTGCTGTCTTGGATCCGCTTGAACTGAACTCTCGAGGCTGTGTTGGAGCCACTATGGATTGAACTTTCACAGTATCATGTTAGACCCGCTCGACATCCATTGCTTTCGGTCCCCTAGAGGGGGTGGGGTTGCCCACATCTGAGGTCCTCTCCAAGGTTTCTCATAGTCAGCATTGTCACTGGCGTCCCACTGGATGTGAATTCTCCCTGCCCACTGGGTGTGAGTTTTCCTTGCCCTTTTGTGGGTTCTTCCGAGGATGTTGTAGTCGTAATGATTTGTCCAGTCCTTTGAGACATTTGTGATTTGGGGCTATATAAATAAACATTGATTGATTGATTGATTGACTAAGATGAAGAATATCTTATTTTCAATAAGTTTGAAAGTGTTTCTCATAATACTTCTTCTTTGTACTTTGTAAGCACTATTAATTTAAACATCCTCTTAAACTGGGTCATATCAGTACAATGTTTAACTTCTTTATTTAATCTATTCCATAATTTAAGTCCACATACTGATATGCTAAAAGTTTAAAGTGTTGTACGGGCATACAAATGTTTTAAGTTAGATTTTCCTCTAAGGTTATATTTCTCCTCTTTAGTTGAGAAGAATTGTTATACATTCTTTGGTAGCAGGTTATAATTTGCTTTGTACATCAATTTAGCTGTTTGCAATTTTATCAAGTCATCGAGCTTTAATATTTTTTGTGGGACCTTTCAAGATCACCAGGACCATCAGCCCTCAATCAATCAATCAATCAAATTTTATTTATACAGCCCTTAATCACAAGTGTCTCAAAGGGTTGCACAAGCCAAAACGACATCCTCGGCTGAGACGCCACTCCAGGGAAAGAAAAAACTTAACCCAATGGGAACAATGAGAAACCTTGAAAGGGACCGCAGATGTGGGGATCCCGCCCTGTGTGACCGGTGCAATGCATGCCGATTGGATACAGTTAATGTGAGAGTCCAGTCCATAGTGGGGCCATCAAAGGATCCTCTTGCATGTAGACATGTCGCAGCGCAGAAACGTCACTGACTGATACATAAGGAGTGGTCATCCCGGGTCCCGACTTCATGTGAAAGTCCAGTCCATTGGGAGGCCAGCAGGAGATCATCTTGATTGGAGACAAGTCAGCAGCGCAGAGACGTCACCAACTGATGCAAAGAGGAGTGGTCCATCTTGGGTCCCGACTTTGAACAGCTAGGCAATCATCCGTTTAGGCTGATCCAGCTGCCCCTATCCATCACGCGTTTCAGGTCTCCAACCTCAAATCGGTTACCACCAGTTCTTTGACGCATTTTCCTCCTCCACGCATGCTCAATGGTCACCCATCTTACACTGTGAAGGCAATTTCAGATTCCAGGTGGGACAGGAGCGCTCAGTATCTGGTTGTTTGTTAAGGGTATGGCCTTGAAGATCGCTCATGGGTGGGCAGTTCCTTTATCCTCGATCCATCCCTTCCGCGTGACTACCACTCTCTCCATCCTGAGGAACCAGGTAGGCCGCCAGGGGTTGCCTTATGGCAATCCTTCTTAAATAGTGGTTAGAAGTGTTGACACTTTATTAAGGTATATCAATACAACCCAGTGCTGTCTCTTATAGTTTTAACTTCTGTTAGTAGACTCGATATAGAAGGGCTAAAAATGACAACATGTCTGATGAGTTGGAAACATAGTCAAAGGGAGCTTGGCCTGTAGGAAGGGTTCGGCACATATATAGAGCCACCCACAAAATGGTGCACCCTGAAAAGAGCTAATAATAACCTTTGAAAAATCAGGATTATTCCAAATTCCAAAGTATGATTAATGTGATTAAAAGATGTAATCATTTGTCAACACTGGTTAGGATGTTCGAAGAAGTAGCTATGAAAAGCACAATCAAAGTTAAGACATTGCTTTATTGCTTTCAGTTAAACCTGCTTATCTTGATGCCTGTAGCTGGAATCAAAACTGAAACTAACAATTACTTGCATATTGGCCTTTGGACAGACATAAGGAGAATGTGCAATACCACCTAGTGGTACGCCAATGATTTTTGAACCTACAGCATTTGGTTGACATGTTTTTCCTCCATTATTGAATGTTTTTATTATGATTCTTATGTTCAAATGTAATTTTGTAATGGCAGAATTATTGCTGTGATTCCTGGGTTCATCAATAGGGGACAGTGGTGTTTGCCTGTTAGAGCTAATCCAAGAAGCGGAAGAAGAGGCAGTTGGTCGCATTGAATTGTAGTGTGTCTTGCTCTAAAGGTATTCAGTGCTGTTTTGGAGATGCCAATAAAATGCTGTTTTTGCGCACAGTCATGCTGCCTTATCGTCATTCCGCCGACATTACAATAGTTTATGCTCTTATATAACAGCTGCCGCAGTCATTTGGCTGCAAGTCTTGTTTACGATGACAATAAAGCTCTCGATTGTGGATAATTAAAAAATTAAAAAAAATGTAATGGCCGTAAAATCTTGGGTAACACTGCTGTGCTTCTATTTTGAAGGTTTTTTCGCACTGAACAGGAAGTCACAGTCACATTTTAATACCACAGTAATTGTGGTGTGGCTCTGCAACATTATGGAAGTTGACAATTCTACAACAGATGTCAACATATGTGGTACAGTTTCTGAAAAAAAAGCAGACAATGTATGCCAACGTCGACTTACATGGGCTCTTTTTTAGTAATATTATTAACAACATACTTGATATGTTTTTCTACATAGACGGTAAGGCGAGAGAAGCAGGACCGGCTGAGAGGGAAACTACACTTTTTTATCATCCACAACCATACTTGCCAACCCTCCCGGATTTTCCGGGAGACTCCCGAAATTCTGCGCCTCTCCCGAAACCTCCCGGGACAAATTTTCTCCTGAAAATCTCCCGAAATTCAGGCGGAGCTGGAGGTCACGCCCAATCCAGCTCCATGCGGACCTGAGTGACGTGTCGACAGCCTGTTTTCCTGTCCGCTTTCCCAGAACAGCATGTCTGCCCAATGACGTTATAACTGTAGAATGATCGAGGGCGAGTTTTTGGTTTCTTATGTGGGTTTATTGTTAGGCAGTTTCATTAACGTCTTCCCAGCGCGGTAACAACACACAACAACAGCAGTTTGTTTTCGTCTACCGAAAAGCAGTTCGTCTGCCGTAAACAGCAATGTTGTGACACTCTTAGACAGGACAATACTGCCATCTACTTACTGTACATGCCTATGTTAAGAAAAACAAGGATGGACAATTCAACCCTTAACTAGACGAGTGTTATGTGTGTGCAAATGTGTATATATGATTAAAAAAAAAAAAAAAAAAAAAATAAAAAAAAAAAAAATATATATATATATATATATATATATATATATAGCTAAAATTCACTGAAAGTCAAGTGAAATACTTGTCAAAGTCAAGTATTTCTTATATATATATATATATATATATATATATATATATATATATATATATATACATATATATATATATATATAGCTAAAATTCACTGAAAGTCAAGTGAAATACTTGTCAAAGTCAAGTATTTCATATATATATATATATATACATATATATATATATATATGCATAAATAACAAACATATTAAAACAAAAATAATATATATATATATATATATATATATATATATATATATATATATATATATATTAGGGGTGTGGGAAAAAATTGATTCAAATATGAATCGAATTGAATACGTTGTGCGATTCAGAATCGATTCTCATTTTTAAAAAATCGATTTTTTTATTAGCATTATTTTTTTTTCTTTTCTTTTTTTTTAATCAATTCAACAAACCACTACACAGCAATACCATAAAAATGCAATCCAATTCCAAAACCAAACCTGACCCAGCAACACTCAGAACTGCAATAAACAGAGCAATTGAGAGGAGACACAAACACGACACAGAACAAACCAAAAGTAGTGAAACAAAAATGAATATTCTCAAAAGCAGTATCAATATTAGTTAAAAATCCCTCATTGACATTATCATTAGACATTTATAAAAATAAAAAAAAAGAACAATAGTGTCACTGTGGCTGACACTTAGATCGCATCTCATAAGCTTGACAACACACTGTGTCCAATATTTTCACAAAGATAAAATAAGTCATATTTTTGGTTTGTTTAATAGTTAAAACAAATTTACATTATTGCAATCAGTTGATAAAACATTGTCCTTTACAATTTGAAAATCTTTTAAAAAAAAAATCTATATATTGATATATTATCGAATCGTGACCCCAAGAATTGATATTGAATCGAATCGTGGGACACCCAAAGATTCACAGCCTTAATATATATATATATATATATATATATATATATATATATATATATATATATATATATATATATATGAAATACTTGACTTGGTGACACTAGCTCTAAATATACTCATCCCCTCTTAACCACACCCCCAACCACGCCCCGCCCCGCACCCAACCACGGCCCCCCACCTCCTGAAATCGGAGGTCTCAAGGTTGGCCAACATGTCCACAACCCCTATGTGAGACAACACTCATGATGTTCTCTGTTTCGTTCAATCTAAATAGGAAAAAAAAAAGTCTATCATGAGGTGGATAACAGTACAGGCAAGACAAATTTCACCTATAAAGCCCTTTACAAAAAACATATGGGGCGGCATAGCTCGGTTGGTAGAGTGGCCGTGCCAGCAACTTCAATTCCCGCTTGTGCCATCCTAGTCACTGCCGTTGTGTCCTTGGGCAAGACACTTTACCCACCTGCTCCCAGTGCCACCCACACTGGTTTAAATGTAACTTAGATATTGGGTGTCACTAAGTAAAGCGCTTTGAGTCACTTGAGAAAAGCGCTATATAAATATAATTCACTTCACTTCACTTCATCCAAAAACTGCCAACAACATTTTATATACATGCTGTAAGTATATATGTAATGTAGTAACAGTCACATTAAAAAACAACTACTACTAATTATGGCAGACTTTGTGAGAGCCAATACTTTGGGACAAGTGATGATCCAGAACTTTATCTTTTTGAGCCTTTTTTTTAAAACTTTTGTTTACCCAGGAAAGTACCCATTGAGATTAAATACCTCTTTTTCAAGAGAGTCCTGCACATTCATACGCCAATGTGGGTGCCACTGGGAGGAAGGCAGTAAAAGTGTATGTGCAAGAACCAGCCACCGTGATCTTGACGCACTACCTCGGCAAAATTAAAGCTGCCACATCTTAAATTTTATTTTAGTTTTTTAATGTGAAAACAAAATAAAGTAACATAAGGTATTGTCGCCTGCAGAATAAGTCACACAAACTCTGACGCTATTCTTAACTTTTTTTGCCAATCTTATGCTAACAACCGGGCTCAATTCAAACATGTATTTCCTCCTGTGCACACACGTCAGTCTTCGTGCTTTACTCTCAGACACACAACAGGTGCCCATTCTCTGCCAATCCCCTTTCTGATATGGACGATGTATTCACGATCTTGGGAACGATGCACAACAGTATAAACCACATGAACATAAAACATTACCACCAGCAGGTCGTTACAGCATGAATGGATATATTAAAGCCTAGTATCTGTGCACTGAACCGGATGTTGTGACGATGTTGGCAATATGCACAGGATTGTCACCAGCGGAGGAAGCATGTCTGCAATGTGGACATACATCAATATAGACGACATATACCTGCAGAGAGCAATCTAAACAATGTACAAAAATTAAGAGGACAGTTGCAGCTTTTAAGGAGAGAAAGTCCAACTGGAGCAGCAGCACGAACCAAATGTGCCGTCATGCTCGAGGTACATTCTAAGATTACACCAGAAAAATATGCAAAATTTGTTGGTAATCTGTTTTAAAGAACAAAAAATAACTTAAAGTCTCGAGACACTAAAAAAGTTCTCATAGTACAAAAGTACATTGTACAATAAGAAGCAACAATTGAAAGTAGAGCACTGATGCTAATTGGTATGGCACGGTGGCTGCCTGCTGCTGCTCATGAGAGGATGGATCGAACGCAGAGACTAAATCTCGCTTTACATACGTTGTACATGTCACAATAAATGAAGATCTTCTTATATGGCAATGGCAATGTAAATTAGCATCAAGCTAGCACATTTTGGAAAAGGTGGAGTAATACTTTATGTTTAATTTTTATAATCAGTAGGGGTGTAACGGTACACAAAAATATCGGTTCGTTATGTACCTCGGTTTAGAGGTCACGGTTCGGTTCATTTTCGGTAGAGTAAGAAAACAACAAAATATAAATTTTTGGGTTATTTATTTACCAAATTTGTAAACAATGGCAACATACATATACACACAGGGTCCATTGCCAGGGTTAATGCATATATAACATATATAAAATAAAAACTAAGTTGAGGTTCAGAATGGTTTCTTAACAAAACTTTTCTACATATAAAGTGCTTTTTTTGATTGTTTGATTGATTGAGACTTTTATTAGAAGATTGCACAGTACAGTATATACAATTGACCACTAAATGCTAACACCCCAATAAGTTTTTCAACTTGTTTAAGTCGGGGTCCACGTTCATCAACACTGCCCGCCGTTTTTTGTAGACATGTTCCATAAATATTGATGTTAAAGATTTCTTTTTTTGTGAAGAAATATTTAGAATGAAGTTGATGAATCCAGATGGATCTCTATTACAATCCCCAAAGAGGGCACTTTAAGTTGATGATTACTTCTATGTAGACAGATAGATAGATAGTACTTTATTGATTCCTTCAGGAGAGTTCCTTCAGGAAAATTAAAATTCCAGCAGCAGTGTACAGAGTTGAGATCAATTTAAAAAAAGTAAAACGTAATTAATGGGGGTTTAAATGGAAACAAAATAGAGAAATATTACAATAAGAATAAAAAATAAAAAGCAACAATGGGAATAAAAATATAACAGTAAAATAAGAATATAACAAGACAAAGTAGGCAGTAAACGTATTGCACTGTTATTGTTTTGCATCCCCTGTCATCCTAGTATCCCCCGCCCCCCGCCCCAGAGAGTTGTACAGTCTAATGGCGTGTGGGACTAAGAAGTTTTTGAGTCTATTAGTCCTGCACTTGGGATGAAGCAGTCTAGCACTGAAGAGGCTCCTCTGGCTACTGATAACGCTATGCATAGGGTGACTGACATCATCCAGGATGCTCACTAGTTTGTCAACAGTCCTCTTCTCTGCCACCGTCACCAGTGAGTCAAGTTTCATTCCAATCGTAGAACCGGCCCGCCTGATCAGTTTCTCAAGTCTGGAGCTGTCCTTCTTAAATGTACTGCCCCCCCAGCACACTACCATGTAGAACCAAACACTGGCAACCACAGACTGGTAGTACATCCACAGGAGTTTTCTACAAATGTTGAAGGAGTGCAGTCTCCTGAGGAAGTACAGCCTGCGTAGCGACCTGTTCCAGTACAGTAAGCAGTAATCTCTAGCTCTATGCACACTCTTTCTCTCTGTGTTTCTCCCCCTTCTTGTTCATTTGTCTTGTATCCTTTGTCAGGATCCAGCAGCATTCGTCCTTATCCTGCGTTTCGAGATGTGTGTCTCGGTTCCCCGTATTCCCTCTGGTTTCCTGGCTGCCTCTTGGATCTCGACCTCCCGTCTGGACACATTTTTATTTTTTATTCATTTTTTTATTAGTCAATCCAACAAAACAATACACAGCAATACCATAATGATGCAATCCAATTTCAGAACTAAACCCGACCCAGCAACACCCAGAATACCAACAGACAAAGGCCACACAAACATGACACAGAACAATATAAAAGTAGTGAAACAAAAATGAATATTATCAACAACAGTATCAATATTAGTAACAACTCATTGACATCATCATTACAGATATTTATAAAAAAAATAAATAAGAATGAACAATAGTGTCACAGTGGCTTACACTTGCATCGCATCTCGTTAACTTGACAACACACTGTGTCCAATATTTTCACGAAGATTTTTTTGGTTCATTTAATAGTTAAAAAAAAATTGAATAATGGATCCCATGTTCCAAGATATGACTCATTATTATCTAAACTGATTTTGAGGCCTAACCCCTGCCCTTGACCTCACCTGCCAACAGACCTCCAAGCCTGCCTTGCCCCTCTTGGACTTCCGCACCTCGCTCAACACTCCCGGTAACACTCAACATTTAATCCCTACACATAGTCGCATGCATAAACATATTGGATTAGTTTTCACACGCCATACTATTATATATATATATTAATAATTAGAGCTAACTACTCCCCTGCATTCTGTGCCGTCTTCTTCTTCCCCCTGTACCGTAACACATTGAACATTGTAATAGTATTTAGAGGTAGTATGGTTGAGTCTGCTCTGAGTGCTCCTTAAGAGGTAGATTTCTCCGCCAAGTGTTTGCAGTAAGACGTGACATCACCCCAAACTAAAATATCAAAATATAGCACCGTTTGGATTTTACTTACGGAATTCGGTCCATCCCTAATAAGGTATCAAAATTGGTACCCATCCCTAATTACAGATACAGTAAGAAGGATTTGTAATATTGAATTGTGGACTGTGTTTAAACGTATTAAATGCCTTCATTACTCTTGGATTGTATTAACAGATTACAGTAAGCACCACTGGGCACATTAAGACGCCTCACTGCATAGTCATTATTAAAGAGGTCTCCATGGACGGCGAAGCAAGCACGAAACCATGTCTATCTTTAAAATGAAAAAAAGATCTCAGCCTCTTCTGCCTCCCTAGTGTCTTGTCTTTTGATTCTCTTAAAACCTAATATCACTTTGCCATTTTCCAACAAGGCCCGTCGATGAACTCCGGCGGCGTTCTCAGAGGACTTCCCGACAAGATCAGCAGGCGTGTTATTAGATCTGACACAGACTTAGAAGCTCATCCTGCTAGACAGGACTTTTTTTCTTTTCTCTCCTTGGCAAAACAGTTTAGCCATGTCAAACATATGCAGGACTGTCGAGGAAAATAATTGCTTTGTTGTCACCAGGGACATTGCAAAAGAAAAGAAAAAAAAACAACAACATGAGACGAAACTCTTCATAGCGCATTGAATGACTATATCTCAGTGATTCTCAAACTGTGGTATGTGTACCAAAATTTGTACGCGGGGTCCATCTAGACCAGGGATCAGCAAGCTGAGGCTCTTGAGTGCCACCCTAGTGGCTCCCTGGAGCACTTTTTAAAAAGGATTGAAAATGGAAAAAAATGGGGGGACATTATTTTTTTTAATTTTAGTATGTTTTTTGTTTGAGGACAAACATGACACAAACCTTCCCAATTGTTAGAAAGCCCACTGTTTAATATGTTTGTGTATACTTTGTGAATTTCGTTTTGTCCTACTAATTTTGGCGGTTCTTGAACTCACCATAGTGTGGACTGTGACTCAACAGTGTGTTTACAAGTAAAATCTTCCACTCATTCTTTCTCATTTTGTCCACCAAACGTTTTATGCTGTGCGTGAATGCACAAAAGTGAGCTTTGTGGATGTTATTGACTTGTCGGACTGCTAATCAGGCATATTCGGTCAGTGCATGACTGCAAACTTATCAATGCTAACATGCTATTTAGGCTAGCTGTATGTACATATTGCATCATTATGTCTCATTTGTAGGTACAGTGGGGCAAAAAAGTATTTAGTCGGCCACCGATTGTGCCAGTTCTCCCACTTAAAATGATGACAAAGGTCAGTAATTTTCATCATAGGTACACTTCAACTGTGAGAGACAGAATGTGAAAACAAAAATCCAGGAATTCACATTGTAGGAATTTTAAAGAATTTATTTGTAAATGATGGTGGAATATAAGTATTCGGTCAACCATTCAAAGCTATCACTGATGGAAGGAGGTTTTGGCTCAAAATCTGACGGTACATGGCCCCATTCATTCTTTCCTTAACACGGATCAATCGTCCTGTCCCCTTAGCAGAAAAAACAGCCCCAAAGCATGATGTTTCCACCCCCATGCTTCACAGTAGGTGTGGTTTTCTTGGGATGCAACTCAGTATTCTTCTTCCTCTAAACACGACGAGTTGAGTGTATACCAAAAAGTTCTATTTTGGTTTCATCTGACCACATGACATTCTCCCAATCCTTTGCTGTATCGTCCATGTATCCATTTTGGTATAAACTCAACTCGTTGTGTTTGGAGGAAGAAGAATACTGAGTTGCATCCCAAGAACACCATACCTACTGTGAAGCATGGGGGTGGAAACATCATGCTTTGGGGCTTGTAATATCGGCTGCCTTTCAGATAGTTGTTTGTGTGCCAAGTTGTTCCAGACCACAGCAAACATTACCTAGCTTGCCAAATATTTTCATAAATCCACTAAAAGAAGATGACAGCCTGCTGTTTCCTTTAACTTGGGCACACACATCTATACCTCTGGCCATTAAAAGCCAGTATTTTTCCAGGAGTTTTCTCACCTTCTGAGTAGCCTCTGATGTACTAATGGTTTCCAATGTTGTAAAAATGTGTACAAACCCCGTTTCCATATGATTTGGGAAATTGTGTTAGAGGTAAATAAAAACAGAATACAATGATTTGCAAATCATTTTCAACCCATATTCAATTAAATGCACTACAAAGACAAGATTTTTGATGTTCAAACTCATAAACTTTATTTTTTTTTGCAAATAATAATTAACTTAGAATTTCATGGCTGCAACACGTGCCAAAGTAGTTGGGAAAGGGCATGTTCACCACTGTGTTACATCACCTTTTCTTTTAACAACACTCAATAAATGTTTGGGAACTGAAAAAAACTAATTGTTAAAGCTTTGAAAGTGAAATTCTTTCCCATTCTTGTTTTATGTAGAGCTTCAGTCGTTCAACAGCCCGCGGTTACCACTGTCATATTTTACGCTTCATAATATGCCACACATTTTCGATGGGAGACAGGTCTGGACTCCAGGCAGGCCAGGAAAGTACCCATACCCTTTTTTTACGAAGCCACGCTGTTGTAACACATACTGAATGTGGCTTGGCATTGTCTTGCTGAAATAAGCAGGGACGTCCATGAAAAAGACAGCGCTTAGATGGCAGCATATGTTGTTCCAAATCCTGTATGTACCTTTCAGCATTAATGGTGCCTTCACAGATGTGTAAGTTACCCATGCCTTGGGCACTAATGCACCCCCATACCATCACAGATGCTGGCTTTTGAACTTTGCGTCGATTACAGTCTGGATGATTCGCTTCCCTTTTGGTCCGGATGACACGATGTCGAATATTTCCAAAAACAATTTTAAATGTGGACTCGTCAGACCACAGAACACTTTTGTACTTTGCATCAGTCCATCTTAGATGACCTTGGGCCCAGAGAAGCCGGCGGCGTTTCCGGATGTTGTTGATAAAGTAAAGTGGAGTCGGCTGTTTTGGTTGCTTTGTTGGGTCTGCTTCTGTCTCTGGCCATGCTCCCTCCACCCCAGCGGACGATGGCGTGGAACACCGCAGAGGCCACCACAGTGTATATGTTTATTTTACTTTTTATTCATAGCTTTATGTAGAAGTGTCTGGTTGTATCTGCTGCTTTAATGTCTTTAATGTCCTCTGTGTTCTTTGATGTTTGATGTTTCCCTCTTACACACATGTAAGAGGGATGTGTACTATGGCTATGAGTTGTTGTTTTTTTTTTTTTTTTTTTTCCCTTGGCCTCAGTCTGCACCCCTACTCCAGGGCCCAGGCTAAGACCGATTTTTTTTATTTTATTTTAATCTTCTATTCTTTTCAGCCTGCGACACATATAGTCCTTTTGATAGTAAGATATTATAGCTAATATACACACTTACGTCATATGTTCACATCTTCATTATTACAGTTATATACGGCTTTTCATTTTTTGCGGCTTCAGACAGATTTGCTTTTGGTATTTTTGGTCCAATATGGCTCTGTGGAGGTTGCCCTCTTTTGGTGGGTCCTCCTGGCTGACAGATCTTCAAGAGCCCAGTAGACAGTTTAGATCAAAGCTTTATTTGGTATAAACACCCCCAGGAGAGGGCTTGCGTTCCAGCAATATATATTTGTCTCTGGTGTGTGTCTCTCTCTGGCTCCAACTCCCACCACGTCTTTCGTTCCGGCTGCTGCTAATAAGGGCGACAGGTGATTAGATAACAATATGCAGCTGGGCAATCTACTCACTTGCCGCTGACTTCGAAGCTGGTTCTTACACACTCTGCTCCCCGGCAGGCCCGCAGACCACGCCCCCCTCCACAGGCTCTTTCAACACTTTGCGTTGCCAACCCCTGATCCAGTGGAATGCCAAATAATCCCTCGATTAAAGTTCAGAGTATTGTTTTCCTATATTCCAACGCAGTGTTACCGTTTAAACTGTGAGTAATGTTACATTGGCCAACAATTTCAAATATACTTGTTAAATAAAACCTCTGCCTTGTTTTTGATGAATACGTAAGCCTACTGTGCTACTGTATTTTAGTGTTGGTTATTATTGTGGTGATTGGAAAGCCAAGTGTTTTCTGGGGCGGTACTTGATGAAAAAAGAGCGGGACTCACTGCCATATCTTATGTAGCAGTTCTCTAAATGTATCGCAATGGAAAATCACACAATCCTCTTAAAACCCTGTAAGTCCTTCTTATAGCCACTAGGATTGGATGTGGCCACTTTTCAATTGCACTCAAAAAGGCATCATGGATAAGAAAAATCGTATTTAGCTGTTCTACAATAAGGTCCAGTCCAGTTCCGATAATGTCGTGATGTTGAAATATATTTGTGGAAGTCTTGCAAATCCGGGTTCTTCGGACCACCAAGTACCGACATGACAGTCTCTTCCAGATTTACAATAGTGTTTATTTTGCAATACATCGTTCTTGTGGTTTTCAGCAATTGTATTTTGGTCTGTGTCAGTCTCGCTCTTGCCCTCGTTCGTGCTCCAACCCCAACTCTTCTTCTCCTTACCGGTTGCTGCCTTTAACAGAGGTGATTAGATAAGCACGCCGAGTTGGTCCATATACGCAACTGTCGCTGATCTAAAAGCCGGTTCTGGCACATCCCGCTTCGCTGCAGGTCTGCAGGCCACCCACTCCCCCACACACGAACACAATATTGTTTGCGTAGGCCACACTGCACAGCAGAAAGAAAAGGCATTACATGGATTATAATTTCTATGCAGGACTGTTTTGTATCATTTTCGTACCAAATTGGTTTGGTTTCGGTTCCTGACGAGCACTTTTTGTTTTTGTTGCCGTTGCCATCTGGCCGCTCCACATCATCTCACCTGATCCTTACCCACGCTGTGCACACATACACAATTACCCAGCACATCCATAACAGCCGCTTGAGCTGACAGGACCCAAATGAAAAATGTCAACAAACCGGCAAGTGACACTCTGATCCTTCACTAAAAGCCTACTGTATGTGTGATCACAGCTGCAATATTGTGATTAGTGCTTTCTCATTTGGACCGCTGATTTGCTTTTATTGAGCCAGGATTGAAAAAAAATTAAAACAACAACGACAAAAAGAAAAACACAGCCAGATATGAATGATTATTTTCAGAAACTTTTGTCTAAGAACTTCACAATTGCATACCACTTTAGCCAAGTTTTGTCGATGATATAGGAAATTAAGAAGAACATTTTGGGGTCTACAATTTTAGAGTATTATTATTATTTTGTGTCTGCCCCATGTTGCAAAAAAAAAATAAACAGCCTGGTTTGTGCACTCATTTTTTTGGGCCCCTAAAACATCGCTTAGCAACAATAAGTGAGTACCCTACACTGTGACGTCAGGAGGAAACAGGATCCTAACAATTATGTTGACCTTCGTTTCAGTAGTTGCTGTGTTCCATCTGGCTGAAAAGTACTGCTGCTCTCAAACAATATATACAGTACTGCCCAAAAAAACATAAATATAGTTTATTGACCTCTAACAATGAAGTAATTATATTTATCAATGATAATTGTACACATTTTATAGTACTTTTCAGGTAGGCTGCCGAAAGACGTACACAAATCAAATTAAAAGAAGTATAAATAGTAACAGCAAACACAAATCGCAACACTATGTCATTTAACGCACATTTAAGCCAAACATTATTTTGCTAAAGTCACAATGATTTTAAAACAATTTTTGGAATGTGCATCTTTAGCGGGAAAAGACACACAAAAGTGCAAATACATATAATGAGATGGAGGTCACATAAGCAGATTTTTGTTTAAATGTAACCTTTTCATTATTCATTACATTTTGTGGAACGTAATTTTGAAAACATAAACAATTGGGTGTAAATGATTACATTCGTTAAATCAGATAGGTGGCACTTTTCAAATTATGCAATCTGTGAGGACTCTTCTTCGGCATGGTAATGCCGGTGTGGTTTTCCCGTGGATGTGTCGAAGCAGAACACAGCATAGGTAAGATAAAGGGTATTTATTTAATAACAAAAGGCTATGAACAAAAACACTGGTGTAAAGAGAAAAGGTAAACAAAAGACTAGCGTCTTTTCTCTTTACACCAGTGAAAGCTAGGATAAAACACAAGGAAAACTAAAACTTGGTACGAGGACACAAAAGAGTAAACAAAAACATTCAGCATGAAAGCTGGAAAATAAAGTGGCTTAGCGTGAGAGCAAGCGAGAAAATACATACATGGAATGATGAGAGTCGTCACTGTTGCGCGTGGGCAAATTAGGATCCGAGAATGAGTAAACAGAAAAGGTGAGCTTAAATAGGAGGGTGAAAATTAGTAGCAGGTGTGCGGGGCGAGACTAACAGGTGGACTGATGTGTAACCATAGTGATGGACAAAAACAGGAAATAAAGGGGTCAGACTGAGAATGAAAAAACAAACATGTGAAGATCCGAGCAGCAGATCGCAACAGTATTCCCCCCCAACAAAAGACAGACACCAGATGTCTCAAAAAACACAAACAAAAACTTGAACCCCCTCCCCAAAACCAGAAAGTTCACAAACGAAGGGAGGGCGGAGGGATGCCACGGTGGAGGGTTGCCAGATCGCATGTCCCCGAATCCACCGAGGACAGATCATGTGGCGGCGGCGGGTGGAACGCCGCTGCCGAAAAAGTTTTGGCGGGCGACCTCGAAAAGGCCACATTAGTGGCCGCCTCGTAGGATGAGGTGCCCGGCGAGGCGGACGACCCGGGCACGGCCACATCCATGGCCGACATGGAGGAGGGAGTGTCTGGCGAGGAGGACGACCTCGCAGAGGCCACGCCCGTGGTCTACGTGGTGGACGACGCCTCAGCACCGAAATCCCAGCAGGCTTGGAAGCAGCAGACGAGGGTGCGGGGACTGCAGCCAAAGCAGGCCCGAGTGCAGCTGGCGAGGATGATGCGGGTGCTGCAGCTGCAGGAGTCGTCGGAGGCGTGGAAGTCGCAGTAGTCCTCGTCGACGTGAATGCAGGCGTGGGCTCCAGTCCCGTCGTCTGCGCTGGTGTGGGCTCCAGCCCCGTCGTCGGCGGTGCTTGGCGGCGTGGAGCTGGTACAGGTGCTTGGCGGCGTGGAGCTGGTACAGGTGCTTGGCGGCGTGGAGCTGGTACCGGTACCTGGCGGCGTGGAGCTGGTACCGGAGTGGGCTCCAGCTTACGAACTGGTGCTGGAGTGGGCTCCAGCCCTGGAGTTGGTGCTGGCGTGAGAACCAGCTTAGAGTCTGAAACTGGTGCGAGAACCAGTCGAGAGTCCAATTCTGGTGTGAAAACCAGGTCAGAGTCATGCGCTGGTGTGAGAACCAGACTGGGAGAAATGCCGAACACCGGTGGTGGAGGACCTGCTGGAGGTAATGACCTAGCAATACTAAACACCGGTGCAGGAGTTCTACAAGGCCGTTGAGACTTGGCCGGGGGAAAAACAGGTGGAGGAGGTCTACTAGGAGGAGCTAAGCGTTTAGCGGGCCGAAAAACAGGTAAAGGTGGCCTACATGGAGGTCTTTGTTTAGCAGTTTTAAGAACAGGTAGCGTCTGCGCTACCTCCGCAACACAGCTATAGGCCATAGCCCCCCCCTCCAGACGGGAATCCCAGACCCGTTCCCTGTGGTCAGGGACTGACCATAAGGGAGGGTGGTGGGAGGTTTGGAGGCGGGCAGACTCCTCCCCTTTAACTTGTACACAATTAGAAGGCGAAAAAACACTATACTTGGGCGGTGAAAGAGGTTTAAACGGTGGTGTAGAAGAAAAACTAAGTGACTGAGGTTGACTAGAATAATGAGAAAACATATCCTGATAATTATGTATTTTATCATAAATGTTATTGGTATTCGAAAAAGGTTGGGAATGACAATTACTGTCCACAATATAAAAATCTTCTGAAAAAATGTCATCAACAGAGGCCGGTGTTGCGTCACCGGTGGGCGTTCCCCAAATGTCGTCATCGCTTCTGTCAGAAAAAGTGTCATGGCAGCTGAAGGAATGATTTGAACAAAAACAAGCAGGATTACCGGTAATGACGGGTGAATCCTGGACGGGGTGAAACTTGCTGTGTCCATGGGGAGGAATAAGTGGTGCTGGAACATTACCGCCACGCGGGGGACCACTCCACTGGACCCCCCGCCTCTTCGGGGCAGCGCGAACGGCTTCGGAGGAGACTTCAGGCCCACAGCCGAGTCTTTCCTGCTCCCAAGCCATGAGCTCCAACCACAAACCCAAGTCGAAGGGTTCCTCCCGTGGTTTCGACGCGGAAAAACATTTTGATGCTCGGATCCTACTGTGAGAACTCTTCTTCGGCACGGTAATGCCGGTGTGGTTTTCCCGTGGATGCGTCGAAGCGATGAACACAGCATAGGTAAGATAAAGGGTATTTATTTAATAACAAAAGGCTATGAACAAAAACACTGGTGTAAAGAGAATAGGTAAACAAAAGACGCTAGCGTGAAAGCTAGGATAAAACACAAGGAAAACTAAAACTTGGTACGAGGACACAAAAGAGTAAACAAAAACCTTCAGCATGAAAGCTGGAAAATAAAGTGGCTTAGCGTGAGAGCAAGCGAGAAAATACATACATGGAATGATGAGAGTCGTCACTGTTGCGCGTGGGCAAATTAGGATCCGAGAATGAGTAAACAGAAAAGGTGAGCTTGAATAGGAGGGTGAAAATTAGTAGCAGGTGTGCGGGGCGAGACTAACAGGTGGACTGATGTGTAACCATAGTGATGGACAAAAACAGGAAATAAAGGGGTCAGACTGAGAATGAAAAAACAAACATGTGAAGATCCGAGCAGCAGATCGCAACACAATCAGTATTAATCACCATTTGCAAGAATGTCTGAAATATGCCTATTTTCATTGTATTTACTGACAAAAATATAAATGACATGATTCTTAATATTTGAAATACCGTATGTTTATTCACACCACATAATGCAGTGAAAATTATAAATATGCTAAAAGATAAAATACAACATAATATAATTTTGGACTGTCACATCTCTGCAACTTCACTGATATAAGCTATCGGCCGGAGTTATAAGTACTTAGTAAGTTTATTTAATAACCTGTTTAGTTTGTTTAAAGAGGAACATTATCACAATTTCAAAAGGGTTAAAAACAATAAAAATCAGTTCCCAGTGGCTTATTGTATTTTTTGAAATTTTTTTCAAAATTTTACCGGTCCCGGAATATCCCTAAATAAAGCTTTAAAGTGCCCTTTTTTCGCTATCTTCGAAACCACTATACATTTCCCTGTGACCTCATACAGGGCTGCCAATACAAACAACATGGCGGTTACCACAGCAAGATACAGCGACATTAGCTCGGATTCAGACTCGGATTTCAGCGGCTTAAGCGATTCAACAGATTACGCATGTATTGAAACAGATGGTCGGAGTATGGAGGCAGATAGCGAAAACAAAATTGAAGAAGAAATTGAAGCTATTGAGCGAATAGCTATTGACACTATTCGGCCATAGCGTGGGTGTACCTAATGAAGTGGCCCATAGCATGGCTGCCTTATCAGCATCGCCGGTAAAATGTGCAGACCAAATGATCAGGACTTTCGCATCTTGTGACACTGGAGCAACTTAAATCGGTCGATTGGTAAGAGTTTGTTTCGCATTAAATGTGGGTATCTAGTTTCAAATGTACATACAGCTAGCGTAAATAGCATGTTAGCATCGATTAGCTGGCAGTCATGTCGTGACCAAATATGTCTGATTAGCACATAAGTCATAAGTGATTTCGTTGACTTAATCATTGCAAATGCATCTGCAGGTTATTCATACATCTCTGTGCCATGTCTGTCTTAGCATCGCCGGTCAAATGTGAAGACACTTTGGTACATTCAATGGGGGTCTGGCGGCAGATTTCTTGCCAGTGGTGCAACTTGAATCCCTCCCTGTTAGTGTTGTTACACCCTCCGACAACACACCGACGAGGCATTATGTCTCCAAGGTTCCAAAAAATAGTCAAAAAAATGGAAAATAACAGAGCTGAGACCCGGTGTTTGTAATGTGAAAATGAATATGGCGGGTGTGTTACCTCGGTGATGTCACGTTCTGACGTCATCGCTAAAGACCGATAAACAGAAAGGCGTTTAATTTGCCAAAATTCACCCATTTAGAGTTAGGAAATCGGTTAAAAAAATACATGGTCTTTTTTCTGCAACATCAAGGTATATATTGACGCTTGCATAGGTGTGGTGATAATGTTCCCCTTTAAGAATTGCATAGCCTTCCCTATGTTCCAGTGCATGTCCTGCTGCACTCGTTTTTGTTTTTTGCCTTGGGTTAAATACCTTTTCACCTGCCTGGAAAATGTTTGGGGGCATGAAGGTGGAAACACGGCTCTTTTTGTATGTTCCCGTTTGGTTTGAAGCGACTGAGATGAGAATCGGCACCTCCAAGTCCGAGACCATGGTTCTCCCCCGGAAAAGGGCTGGGTTGGGAAGGAGACCCTGCCCCAAGTGAAGGAGTTCAAGTACCTCGGATTTTTGTTCACGAGTAAGGGAAGAGTGGATCGTGAGATTGACAGGCGAATCGGTGCGGCGTCTTCAGTAATGCGGACGATCAGTTGTGATGAAGAAGGAGCTGAGCCGGAAGGCAAAGCTCTCAATTTACCTGTCAATCTACATTCCCATCCTCACCTATGGTCACCTTTGAGTTATGAGCGAAAGGACAATATTCTGGGTACAAGCAGCCTTAGAGATAGGGTGAGAAGTTCTGCCATCTGGGAGGAGTTCAAAGTAAAGCCGCTGCTCCTCCACTTCGAGAGGAACCAGATGAGGTGGTTCAGGCATCTGGTCAGGATGCCATTAACGCCTCCCTAGGGAGGTGTTTAGGGCACGTCTGACCGGTAGGAGCTCATGTGGAAGACCCAGAACACATTTTTTATTTTTTTTCTCCTGTCCAGCTTCTCAGGCAAATCGTATAGTTGATGTCATTGGCTGTTCAGATGTACTTTACAAAAGAGACGTGTAAGATACATCTCTTGTTGCCTTATTTGAATTTTACTTCATCAAATGTATTTATATTATCATTTGGTGCAGCAGGAGGGGATAGAAAGAGAAAAAAAGGAATAAGAGGGGATAAGAGGGGGATTAGACAGAGAGACAAAAACCAGAACAGCAAACACAAAAATAACAACAAAAACAACAACATTAGAACAACACCAGCAAATGCGCTATGTACAAATATGATAGGAAAAGTAATAGCAAAGAAGCAGTTAGCGAAATAAATAATTATATAGAAATGACAATGAGCATTTTTACACTACAACTGGAGCAATACAAATACCAATTGTCAGGCTTGGGCATGGATTGTTTGTGCTCCTTCGACGCAGCGGGACTACAGGACGAGCCAGGCGTGAATTCAGGTACATGTTTTTTTATTTATACTCAAAATACAATAAAAAAGGCGAAACAAAAAGTGCGCTCGATGGCGGATAATAATCTATACTAAAACTTAGAACAAAAAACAGCACAATGGCAATACTATCTATAAACAATCAAAAGATTCCATCAAAGGCATAAATACAAATAAAAACTTACTTGGCGTGGATGAATTGAAAAGCATGGCATGAAGTATGAAAGGCAATGAAATCACAGACTGATGGACAGAAAGTAAAATCCTTAAATAGTAGCAGTGGTAATGAGAAACACACAAAACCAGGAAATGCAAAACGTAAAGCAAGAGTCCAAAAACAAAACAAAACATGATCAAACATAACATGATCCATAGGTGTGACACCAATAGAAAAAGCGTTATTGATCATGAACATTAACAATAGTTTACCTCTATTATCAACAATACAGTTGTTCAAATTCAACAATACATATACATGATGATAACTAGAGAGAGAGAAAAAAAGGAATATCAATCATCAATCAATGTTTATTTATATAGCCCTAAATCACAAATGTCTCAAAGGACTGTACAAACCATTACGACTAAGACATCCTCGGAAGAACCCACAAATAAAAAATACCGAAAGATGGAGGGGAAGAGAGAGAGGCAACCTATATTAATCTTGTAGATTGTTATAGTAACAATGGGTTAAGCTCTGTCAGTGTGCCATGTGTTACCCAGTTTACCATAGGGCAGAGGTGGGCATTATGTCGACCGCGGTCTACCGGTCGATCGCGGAGGGTGTGTCAGTCGAGCACAAGCCAGGCATTAAAAAAATAGACATAAAAATGAGCAATCATCAATCTTCACCAAGACTTCACTTTCGTCAGTTGTTTGACATTATCGGCACCCGAGGATCTTGTGAGATGACGCTGGCTGTTGCAAGCTCATTATTAAATAAAAAATCACTGACAGGACGAGAGAAACATTTTTTATTTCAACAGACTCTTGAGCCGTACCTGCTGTCAAAACTCTAAAGACCGACTGTACAGTTCCTGTCTTCACCATAAAAGACCTGCTTCATCCTGCCTGTGCTAACAAAATAAGAGTCTCAGAAAGCTAGCGTGCACAAGCTAGCAAGTTACGGAGTTTGATGCCAATGTATTTCTCCCCCGCTCTCAGCGACCGCTCCCTCTCCTCGCTCGCCCACACACTCACTGGCGTCACTCACCTGCTGCCACACATTAAAGAGCCACACACACATATGCTACTCTCATAATAAAGTGTTTAAAAAGGACTATGCAAATTGGACAAACGAGATGCCAAATCCAACCACTTTCATGTGGTATTGGACAGAAAGGAGGGCTTTTTTTCTCCTCCATTTGAAAATGTGGACGTTATCAGCACCACTGTCTGATTCCAATCAATGCAAGTCATCAGAATCAGGTAATACACCAACTTATATTCTTGTCTTCATGAAAGAAAGGATTTTATATGTGTTAAACATGCCTGTATCATCATTAAACACCATTAACTTGTTAACAAAAATGTCTCTTTCAAAAATTAATAAATATAAATTATAAATATGAATGAGGTAGATCTCCTCGACATGGTCAATTGAAAAGTAGCTCGCCTGCAGAAAAAGTGTGAGCACCCCTGCCCTAGGGCAACAACGTTAATATATGTTTGATGAAACGTGATCATGTACAGTATGTGTATGTTTGTACCGTGAATGTGAGTGTAGATGGACGAACTTGGAGTATGTAGGTACTGTATGTACTGTGTTTGTGTATGTATGTGTGAGCTAAGGAACCTAAGTATGTATGTTTGTATGTACGTTTGTATGAATAACGGTGTGTGTGTGAGTATATGTGTGTTTGTATGTACAATATATTTGACTTACAGTGTGCGTGGGAGCCAGAGTACGGCCCCAGCCGCCCAGAGAGCCCAACCCGAAACAGCCGGTGTGGCGCCACGTAGCCAGGCCGGCCAGCGACAGCAACCCCAGTGCCGCCCGGAAGTGCTATCAGCAGGTCGCAGACAGACGCGCCCGGCAGAGGACAGGGCACGAGAGAAGCGGCGGATGGCCAGACCCCAAGCCAGCGAGAGACCATCACCCACACGGGCAGAAAGGCGGGACGCCTCGCCCGGGTAGACCCAGAGACTCCCCGCAACTGGACGGGAAGATGGCCCCCGCCCCACCAGCACCCGGGCCCTTACGAGCCCATCCCCTACCCCTGGAGAGCACGGCGCGGTCCACACCAGGCTATCAAGTCGGCCGCCACAAGACCACCCAGCGCAGGGCCGTGGGAATCACCCACCCCACCGGCAGGGACCCCAACGATGGAGATGGAACAACCAGCAACCGCCCTGTCGAGGTCCCCCCCTGAGGGAGGAGGGGAAAAAAAAATAGTAAAATAAAATTAATAAAACATAATAATTTATATATTGAAAAATAAATAAATTAATATATTTATATATATATATATGTATATATATATGTATATATATATATATATATATAAATTAATTAATTTATATATATATGTATATATATATATATATATATATATATATATATACACACACACACACACATACACATATATGCACACATACATGCGTGCAAATATACACATATATACATATATGTATATATACACATACATGCATACACATATATACATAGATACACACAGGACACATTGGAAAGAATATTTCCCCTGGACGCCTCGGGATCCCCCGGGAAGATCTGGATAAAGTGGCTGGCGAGAGGTAGGTCCGGGCTTCCCTGCTTAGGTTGCTCCATCGCGACCCGTTCTCAGATTAGCAGAAGAAGATGGATGGATAGATGGACTGTTTGGTTTGTAGCTGCTTTTGTAATGTACCCGGGTTATTTTGCTCCATTCTGCCTGTATGTTGTGTTGTTCATGTCATGTTCTGTATGACAGTTTGGATTTTGGATTGGTTTATTTGCTATTTTAGCCATTTATTCCTGAGTGTGCTTATATTTTGTTTTATATTTTTTCCTGTTTTGGTTCTTAAT